>NC_056733.1:3316665-3464165 GCF_019279795.1 Protopterus annectens | reverse complement strand
AAGGAGAACCAGTGCAACAAAATATTTATTTGTTCTTCACTTCTAGCCTCCAAATATGATTTTAACATATCCCTAGAAAAGGCAGGCTAAAAGGAGCAAATTCATATCTCCCAAAACTACAAGCCTGTGGCCATTATTGACTGTTGAGGTGTCCTATGGATACCCCACTGGATCAATCTAAGGGCCCATATGCTGAAGAACAGTAGTGGTTTCTTCCCACATCCAAAAACAATTGTACAAATCCTAACTGCCTTAGCTGAAAGTAGAGATGTTCAAAACCTAAAATGCCACTGAGGCACTGTGAAATATCAGTCAAGGTAATCCAGTATTGGCCTCTTCCTCAAAGGTCAGACTACCTCGATCTCTTTCTGTGATAAACTGGATTGACTGACTATTTCTAGGATGAAGCCTCTAGCTTGTCAAAGGGAGTGTTCAGGCTTTTTCTTTCCAAGAAAAGAGGCTTTAGCTTGTGAATTATTGTAAAGCAAGAAATGTCAGTTCCAGCCAAAATAAAATACCATATAAAACTAAAACCTACCAGTCAGAGAGACTAAACCAACCCCCAACTATGCACAGTCTCATGAGCAGTTAATGGTATCGCCACTGGGGCTTGCTGAGAAAAATTGCGGCCATCTACTGTTATGCAGGTAAGTGGTACTGCATGTATTGTATTTGGTTCATTCCCACTGCCCCAGTGACATTCTTGGCCACCCCTGCTGACTCCTGCACTCTGAGAAGGTTGAAGGCTGAAGGATCCAGGAACTCTGTAGGAATGGTCTTGATAAAAGCCTCTTTCTCAACTCTAAAGAATCCAGCTCTTAGAAAGCCTTACACGGGTAATTTTAACAGAGGACCAGCAGTTATTCTCTTCCCACATTTTAAAGTCCACTTTCTCCAACACACCCACATCAAAGAGGATAAGGCCTTATCATGAGTATTAATCTTGTCAAGATATTTTAAGCATGGAAAAGTAATACAGAAAAATAATCGAGAACAGCCACGTATTATTTGTTTATACGCTTGACTTTCTTAGGCCCTACAAGAGACAAATATCTGGTCAGCTTCTTCCAAGTATTTTGTTCTATTAAGGCAGTACACCTTAGCTGCCTGCCTTTATTACAAGCGTGAATCTTTCCCTTGGCTTTTGTAACACCAAGACAGAATATCAGAGGACTCTAAGGTATATCTAGAAATAACTTTATAAGAATGATGGAATACTGCACAATACAACCTTTACCTATGAAAATATATATATACCACCACACGCCAGCATGTAAACAGCTGTATGGATGTGAAATACAAATTCTATCGAAAAGTACAGAAATGTTACACATGGTGGAATCCACATTACTGGCAGATTTGCAATAAAGGAAAGTACCTTTTGACTGCAAGTAAGAAGAGTACTTTCCAGAACGCTAGGAGCCTTGTCACTGGAAAATAAACTCTGGCACAGCCAATGAAATCCACAAAAGCCAAGTCCTGAGGCTAAAAGAAGGTGTAAGCTGTAAAGATCACCGGGCAAGGCTTTTAGTCAGGTTTATAACCCTGAAGCACAAAAGCAGTAAAGACGGATTGATGGTGAATACCGTTACATGAATAATGTTACCTAAAAGAGGCTGAAATATGCAGTGAATCACTGGGCAATAAACTGCTTGTAATTTTAACCATTCCTCCATCCAATACCTTAGATATACTCTGAAAATTGGTTTACCTCCAGCCAATACGCACATCAAGTCCTTAAAGCGCTAATCAGCGTAAAATGGCTAATGTGATGGTATCCTGACAATATCTCTGATGCAGCTTTAAAGAAAGTATGAGGCATGACTTAGGCCGCCAATCTCTTAATACTATCATTCAACTTCAGCTACTATAAAGTTGCCTGAAAGCAAGTAAAATGGAGTGAAAATTGTGCTTTAGTCATTCCTCGCAGCGCATAAGAGAAGGCCATCTGCAGACTCCAGGCAATTACAGAACTGCAAGTCTGCTGACTAGCCCTATATGCAAATCCATGGAAAGACTCTAATGAACTGACAGACAAACGGAGCTCCAAACACTAACCAATCCCAGTTTGATTCACTGGCTGGGCAGGCTGTTTTACTCTAACCTGGTGAATCCTTTTGAAAAAGGTCACTCAGCAACTGATGAATGCAACAGCATACACAGCTTACCTAGATTCTACAAAGCTCTGATACAAATCCTCGCATCTATATAGTAGAAAAGCTAAAACAAAGCTGGGATAAACCTTGTCACCCGCTGACTGCCAGCTGGCCTGGTGATATGGACAAAGGAAATAAAAAATATGATAGTTACTTCCATAAACAGACCAGGCCCACTAGTGGGTCCTGAGCTTGTGCTGGGACCCCTGCTTGGCATCTTACTTCTTTTGTAATAGCAAAGGGCCTCATCTGGATACGCCTGTGAAGATGACTGTACGCTAGGAGCAGCTCACTGAATCCCCAAATGACTGTCATCCTGTAGAAAAGGTTTGTCCTAAATAATCACGTCACATTAAGTAAAACAAAACCAAGACAAAGAAAAATGCATTCATGTACCTTTGGGGAATCATCTCAGGAAATACTACACTGACAATATGCCCATAGAAGGCTGACCAGGCTGTTTAGATTTGGGAATTTATGGATAGTGACTCAAGTTTTGGGAAAAATATGCATCCACTGGTTTTAATAAAGTCCATCTATACGTATTAAATTTATAAACAAAGGATTGTGTCTAGGAAAGGCACTGCCCCTCTTTACTTCCAGCCCCGGCTTATGCTTAATTGAGTATATAAAGCTCCCATTTCATGGAATCTGTCTGTAGATACATGAACTGGGAATAGCTACAGAGATACCTTTACTAAAAATACAATGCCCCTAAACATGTTCTATGGACTGACTCCAAAGCCCTCCTGCCACTATACTTTAGGATCCCAAGTAGATCAAGAGGTGACCTGTGTCTACAGGTGCATAATACAAAAGAATCCTCTTGACCTAATACTAATGGATAATTGGAATATCAGTAATCTAAACATCAGAAATGTACATTCTATAGCCAAACTCTATCCACAATCTGAACTTAATAGCCTGTATGAACAGGTATATCTTGCAGAAAAGAAAGGGTTATGCCTGAAATAAGATCGCATCCATGGCAAAGTCCATCCTGAAATAATATCTCGGCTAAGCAACTTGGCAGATAAAATATACCCCAATTCCAGTGGACTCTGCCAACTACATTAGACAGCAGCCACTTAAACCGCTTTATTCCACGATGCCGGTCCTCTCAGATTATCTAATTCATGTATGTTATTAATCCAGCCACTTACTAGGAAATATACTCATCAGCTACTGGATGTAATAGCCAATCTCAACTAAATGGGATAGGTTAATCTACATGAAAGTGGAATTGGCTTAGGCTTAAAATGGCCAGTAAGGGCATCAAGCCTAGTACTTACTCAGGAACTTGTAATAATCTGTGATATACAGGGTTACCTCCACCATTGCTAGGCTTCTGCAGCTTTAAAGACTTGCCTTTGCAGATGCTGCCATGGCAATGAGTTTAGCTAGCCCCTGCAAATTCATTTAACAGTAAATCAGCCTGGAAAGGCGGCAAGCTTCCCAGCGAGATGTAAAGGAATTTCTAAGAATAAAAGAGATCCAAAGAGGAGGAATCTGTTTCTGGTTGCGTCTCTGCACAACACCTTCGGCAACCGCCTTGACTACAAAGAGAGATGAAAGATGGGGATCCAAGCGGACAGATGTTTCCATGGACTTAGGATGCACTTTAATATAGGCCACATGGCAACTATCCCCAGTTAGCCTACACAAATATTCTAAAACCAGAAGGCGGGCTCAAACCTTTAGCACCTTTTATTATTGGACAGGTACCACTCTAGAAAGCCATTCCACTGTAAAATGTAAAATTTCAAGTTGTGGTTTCTGTCTAGTTAAATACCTGCTGTACATCCCTATGGAAATGTTCAAAAGGTAATCAAAATAGAGTCATCCAGGCCAGTTGGTTATCGCCATTCAGGACTACATCATCATCTACCATTAATTATGAAGAGATTCAGCCTGTGATGTTTGTGGTAATTTTGCCCTGACTACAATCTCCATTAAAAAGGAGAAATAAACGCTGGTTCAAAGCCAAAAAGAGAGCCATATCACATGATGTTTGGTGGTAATTTCTGAACTTTTAGGAAACTACCTTGTAACCAGTGGAAAATGCCTTAAAGGGAAATACATAGGACGCAGTGGAAATGACAAGAATGTCTTCGTCGCATGCTACACGCTGCAAGGATATCCTGAACAGAATTCTCTGTCATCTGTTGTTTTGAAATGAGGCAAAGATCTGCTTGAGGTTCCCTACACCGGATCAAGTCCTGAATATCTCTACATGGAGATTCCACTCATGAAGGTCTGCGCAGATCTGCTTATCAGTCACCTTTTGTGTTCTGATGCAAAAGGAACGCATGAGGCCTTTGAAAAGCTGATAAATCGCTGTAGCCAGCTCCAGTAATCGGGGTCGTCAACTAGCAGAGGGCATGACCTTATCCTACTGCTTGTCTAGGATAATTACTTCATGGCAGTGCCACCTGCCACCCTGGAATCTATAACTGAGAACTTTAGCCGTAAAGGGAACTACCGCTAGCAGCATCCTTAAGTATGATTTGTGTGCCTGATGATCCAATAAGTTCTGCACTTGAACTCCATCGCGCAAAATTCCAGCAGTTCATCTGGACAGATTCAACTGGGTTGGAAAGGCAGTCTCTGGATTCAGATAGTTGATCCTCCCCAGTGCAGTTCCTGTTTTCAAACCCCGGCATACACACACACAGCAAGTGCTCGCATTGGGGTACTTCCTGGAAATCTGTGCCATGAAGGTAAGTGTTGCATCTAGCCAATTCAAGTACTACTGATTTTTTCTCGCGAACTTGGCTAGTGGTATCGCGGCGCTATGAGGTCTAGAATTTATAAACTTCATATTGAGGCAATGCTTGCAAAATAAGGGCGAAATGCCGTGATAGTCAAGGAACTCTGTTTTTTGGTTGTGAAGACATTGTTTTTCCTTGACGCTGTACAGTAAAAGCTATCTGCTGAGGAACTACTTTTAAGGTCCACCCCAGCCTAGGATGGAAAAGGAAGGATGCAACCTTGTCTAAGGACTCAAGCACTTGGATAATGAATCCTAAATAAATCAAAGTGTCATTTAAATACAGAAAATATGGATAAATGTATAAGCCTTTGTAATATAAGTAAATCATCAGCTGCATTTGTAAACACTTGCAGCAATAGCCCAAAATGAAAAGGTAATAAAACCAAATAATGCAAGCCAGAGTTAGGAAATCAAGCAAAAATGTATGAAATTAGGAAAAATAAGAATAAGGATTAGCATTCTTGAGATCTAGGTCACACAATGAAACATTATCTATAAGCAAAACTAGGATAGACTATAAAAAAAGGGAAATTTTACAAATGTGTTTAGAAAGAAATAAATATAGAACATGTCTTCAGGAGGCTTTTTATCTAAGATTCTGAGTAAAATAATTCTCCAATATGTATACCAATCACAACAGCATAAATTTTAGCCTCCCAGTAAAAGAAAACTGAGAAAATGAGTGCCATTGGAAATTACTTTAAATTCTGTACTAAAAAAGTTACTAGTTGCAAATATACTGCTTGGATTACCAGAACAAAAAGAATTTTACCAAAACCTGAAAAGAAACTCAACCAATAAAGGTGATGAGGAAAGAAAACATAGGAAAAGATTCAACAGGTGTTCAGCAAAAGCAGTTCAAGCTTCATATGGCTAAAATAAATTAGAAATGTAAAAAAGAGGTTATTAAAATAAAATGGTGATCTATTGCAGGAATAAATCTCAATAAAAAACAACAGGCTGGAAAATTAGAAGACTTCATTAGCCTTCAGATAAACTACACATATAACCTGCAAAATTAGAGACGATATGAAGAAAAAGAGCTGGCTGAAAAAGAACAGTTGTTTAAAAATCTTAACATAAATCCATAGATGTCATTTCTCTTCCGTATGCTGCAGTAATCTCAACATTGGAACTCTCCTGTTCTTTGCGAATTAAGCACGTCCAGCCATAGGTATACATTTGCATAGTCACTGCTGGGTATATGGTGATGTCCTGAGGTCATTGGCATAAGGAAATGTGGCCATACAAAGTGACCTCTATCGGTAGTCAATGATGGCTTTACCGAAGCTTATTTTGGAATATGGAGATAGAGAGTGAAAATTTAGCAATAACAAAGAGAGCCCAGCATGACTAAAATGGTTCACAATGCTTAAAATAAGGTACACAATAAAACTCCACAGGGAAGCTGGCCTGAGGCCCAAAGAGAGGCACACAGAATGAAACTCTAAAAGGCATTTGCTTTCATATAAGATAATTAACTTTTCTGGCATCGGTTAGAGAGCAAGAAAAGGATCCTAATAGGGACTTAGCTTTTAGTTTGCGGATTATTAAATCTATAAAATTGGCGTGTAGCGGACGACCGCACTTGCTAACTGCTTCTGCTTCGTCTCGCTTCAAGAAAGATTGAGGCTGTTAGCTTGGTTTGCATCTCTGATTTAATTTATGCTGGGCTCCTGAGCAAATAGCATTGTGATACAGAAACAGCTTCTGTTCTCAGGTCTGGCCGACTGAGGGCTACTTCCTGCATGCAGATAAATCTAACGGTGATGACTGCACAGTGAAACACGGGCGCGCTCACCTGAGCTCCCGTTAAAACCTCCCAGCCCTGGTGTGAAACTGCGCGTTCGGCCGCCAATCCAGTTAAAGGAAAGAAATACAGGAGGAAGGAGGGAGGGAGAAGAGCCTAACATGGAAGAGGTATGATACCCGCGGTTATGGGTGTAAGATTTTGCTACAAATCTATTCGGCGTCCTTCTAGTCTCATGTTGCGGCCTACCACTTGGGTGAGTGCCAAAGCTCTGGGGTGGCTGGAAATATTTTTCTATAAATCCATGCAGATTGTCTCCTGGGTGGAATTCAGAAGCCCTGATTCGGGAAATGTTGTCCGATTTGTACTGGCGTTTGTTGTGCTGTGTGGATAGGAGGGACCGCGTGCAGCTCTAAATTGGCGGCAGCGTCCAAACTCTTTAAAGAGTTCCAGGATGAAGTTCTAACGAGGTGGGCTTAATTCTGACTAAGTTGATTTCATATGGTATAGCAGAAGAAATTGGTCTGAAATCCAGTCTGTTCTCTTTACTTCAGCATTCCAGTGCTCTGGGATGAAAAGGAGATGCAAACAATTGGCCTGATTTTCTGATAGTTTGGCTTTTCCAGAGAGAACTGCTTGCCTAAAAATATTATGGTGCTGTGGGTATAATTGTCACCCTGAGGGTTGTGCGGCAAAAAAGGGAGGCGACGTAGGTTTAAGGATAGTTCATTGGACTACTTTGGCATGAAGGGAAGTGGCTATCCTAAGGCTTTACCTCGCCTGAGGAAAAGGAGGTATATGGAGGGAACAACCGATAATCTAGCTGAAGGTAACTAGTAGTGCAATTAGTTTCCATGGTGTTTCAGGGAGTGGCCCTGTAGTTTGTCTCAACGGAAACTACCGGCGAACGCCCCAAAATGGTACTCAGGGTCCTACAGAGGGCGGCCTGAAATACAAAACTCCTTTTAAGAATAGCTGAAGTAGACAACTGGGAAGGTCTGTATAGAGGACTGAAGTTGAAATAGTGTTAAGTGGCTTTTACAGAGGAGTAATTTCCAATCTTGATTGCAAGAGTTTGGCATGGGCATGATAGCACTAAAGGGATACTACCCGGAAAGGTCCAAATGTCGAGTATACCACAAGAGAATATTTCCATTTATTAAGATCTCCTGTGATGTTAGGTTTCCATTCCAGGACTGGTGCCATCCCTGGCTGTAAAAGTGCCTTTATGATCAGAATTTGCACGCCCACAAGATCCAGCTGCAGATGGACTCTGTTCTGAAGGCCCATGGTGGTTATTCCCCATCGTCCCCTGGCTAAAATGGAGGGGAAAATCTAGTGCTGTCTTGGGCCAGCGGAATTTACCAAGATTTCTGGTTTGTCCTGTTGAATTTCAGCAGAACTTTCTGTGAAGTGGGAAGGTGGGAAATGCATATAGAAATGTATGCTCTGCGATTGAGATATGATACATTGGCTCTTTGCTGGGAATCAGTAGTCTGGGTGTAGTAAGAATGGAAGTTGTCTGCTGTCTACAGGGAGCAAAATAGGATCATCTGAGGGGTATACTCCCATTTGTGGACTATGGCCTAAGAACACATCCTTGTGGAGTATCCATGCATGGGTCTGTGACATGGATCTGCTCAATGTGTCTGCCTATGTATTCTGTTCTGAAGGGACACACACAGCCTGTAGTATGATTCCCTGTGTTGTGGCAAGCTCCCACACTTGGAGAGCTAGTCTTCACAGCAAGTAGGATTTTGCCCCCCCCCCCCAGTTGTTCACATACCAAAAAATGTTAGTGTTATCTGTGAACAATTTTCCTTGGACTCTCAGTGAACCCACGGCTGCTCCCCAACCCAGATCCGAAGCACCCGTATACATCTTCTGCACTGGTAGGGGAGGCTGTAATGGGAGCCCTGGATAGCAGCTCACTTGGTCCACCCACCACTGAATCTCTTTTTCAGGGGATGAAAGGCTTTGAAAATCTATTCATCCCACCCCCGAAAGCGCTTTTATTGAAGCAAAATATCCAGGAAAATGTCACACTGGTTCAAAGAGAGATGAGAAGCAGCAGCTACATTCAAGATCAGCCTGCCAACCACTACTGCAGGCATGTAAACATATATTCAAAGAAAGTGTACAGTAATAGTTTAAAATCCAAGTTTGCTTTGTTAATTTTACAATAAGAAGTAAAAGGCTTTACCAGCATAGACAAAAATACTGCAGTTGTGTAAGAACTTGCAATAACAGTAGATGCCCTACTGATTACTGCTGTAGTACTGCAATACAGATGGGTTATATCTTTGAGGTAAACGGATATCCGGATGACATATCAAAGCAAAGAACTTTCTACAAGCTTGCATATCTGATTTAAGAGCTAATAAGCCTGTGGGCATAGGGGTATATAAGCGGATGTAGGAATGCAAAATATTCAGTCTATTTAAGCTAGGAGAACCTGGAGGAGCCTTAGTAATGGGGGGGGGGGGGGAGACAAGGTCAGCTTAAGGGAGGAGGGGGAGGGGTTGTCCCACACCTTGGTCTACAGAATACACAGAACTTAGTACAAACAACAAGGGGAAGAAGGGAGGGGGACAATACTGCAACAGTGATCAGTACAACATCTACTGTTATGGTACGTTCCTGCACAACTGTTCTATGTCCTTCCTGAAATTACTGTTGCAGTATTTCAATACTGATGGGCGATTCTCAAAGCTTAGAAGTTGGATAAAGTGGGCAGACATGCAACAGAAAAGTAAAGTGGGCAGACATGCAACAGAAAAGTTGTCTACTAATCCTAGGAGTACAGATCTGGCAAAGGAAGTCTTTGATGAAGAAAAAGCATCTCCTCTTTAGTGTTTTGTTTAGGTGTGTACAGAGAACCAGATGGTGCTTCAAGAATGGCTCTGAACTCAAAGCCCTTACAGGAGGCAACAGAGTAGGAAACTGCTCTGGTGGAGAGTACTTTCACATGTGAAAAGAGGGACTCGCCATGGAAGGAGTACCAAAAGGAGATGGACTTGGAAATCAAGTTGGAGACCGTCTGATTAAATACCAGGTTGTCTCACCTGCCTTCCTGGAAAGAAACAAAGTTGCTCCACTTTTTAAATGTATTTAGTATTACAACAGTAGAATTTGTGCTATCTGAGGAGCAGGGAAGTCTCTTACCCCCCTTGTTCTTTGGCTTTGGGAAGAAGGTAGTTAAATTTACACCTTGACTGAGAGACAATCCATTAACCATCTTGGGCATGAAAAATGGGTTAGCTCGGAGACAGTCACTATACTTATGGAAGATAAGGAAAGGATGGGTGGCCATTAGAGCTTGGAGTGCAGTAAGGGCCATGAGTAAAACTGTTCTCCATGTATAAAACTATGGTGGAGGCCGTTGATTCAAAAGGTGACAAGTTAAGTTCTCCCAAATAAAGAAGAGATCCCAAGGGGGTGGGATAACACTCCTAAGTGGACTCAAGTGAAGGATGGTGTTTAGAAGCTGTTTGACTTCAATTCCTTAGAGTAAGGGGAGATGTAATGGCATACAGGCTGAAATGGCAATAGAGGAACTACCTTTTAAGTGTGAAAAATAATTAGTAAAGATATGTAAAGGAAAAAGCGATGTTTGTAATTCAGAAATTTTGAAGTTTTGAGACTGTACTGCAACTACTTCATTCAGACAACTCATAATCTGACAACAGACGTAATAAGTAAACCGATGGAATGACCCTTTTTCAACAATAGCAGATGCCAGTAAATTAAGTAGTTAATATTTACCTTCACTCAATAAGCCTATTGGGCTGCTCCACACACAAACACACACACAGTCAAATAGAATACCAAATAAAAACCTTATTATTAACCAGGAATTAAACAAAAGTGCAAAGCAATTAAGATTCAGATAGGAGCTTTCTATTTTTTTTTTTTCTGAATTGCTTTAGTTAACTCTAGCAGTGTTAAAATAAGAGGCAGAAGGGGTTGTTACTGCACTTAATCTATAGTCCGAGACTCCTAATCAAGCCTGTCAGTCTCAAAAACCTGTACAAAGTGTTGGTGTGGTGTTTCTTTCACCTACCACTCAAGATCTTTTTTTCCCTATTTTGGGATGTGGGGGGAAAAACAATGAAGTTCAACAACTTGATTTATTGCAACCTCAGTAATGTCTTTTAGCATAAAAGATGGGTTAATGCAAAAGGTCATCCTGTCTTAATGGACCTTGGAATAAAGGCTTCTTGCAAATAAGTTTTTAAGTCTGGAGATACCTTCTAGCAGCTGACAGGAAAACTGTTTTCCAAAAAAAGAATTTAAATGGTGCAGAAGCTTTTGATACAACTGGTGGCAAGATCAGCTTTTACAACGCAAAATGAAGGTCCCATGCAGGACCCCACTGTTCTCCTGTGAGGTCTGACATGAAGTATATCCTTCATAAGTTGCTTCACAGGGTGCCAGGAGATGGAAGCCAGTGGCAAATCTACAGGCAGGCCCCTGCAGACAAACTTACGTTAATTTAATGGTGCATAAGCTACGTATGAACAAAACAGCTCAAATGCTAGAGAAACACCAGCACATCCAATTCTTGCTGATGCTGAGTCAGAGAGTGCTCCCTTTGATACCAAAAGGAGAACCAGCAACAAAATATTTATTTGTTCTTCACTTTCTAGCTTCCAACATGATTTTAACATATCCTCAGAAAAAGGTGGCCAAAAGGGAGCAGTCTTACATTTCAAACTACAAGTCAAAATATGGACTGTTGAGGTGTCCTATGGACACCCCACTGGATCAATTCAAGGGGTTCATATGCTGAAGCAACAGTAGTGGTTTCTTCCTTACCATCCAAAACAATTGCACAAATCCAACTTGCCTTTAACAGTAGATGTTCAAAACCTAAAATGCCACTGAGGCACTGTGGAATATCAGTCAAGGTAATCCAGTATTGGCCTCTTCTCAAAAGGTCAGACTACCCTCGATCTCTCTTTTCTTGTGACAACTGATTGACTGACCATTTCTTAGGATGGAAGCCTTCAGCTTGTCAAAGGGAGTGTGTTCAGGCTTTTACTTTTCCGCAAAGAGGGGGTAAAGTACATGAAGCCAGAATTATTAAAGCAAGAACAAATTTGCAGCCAAACAAAATACCATATAAAAACCAAACCTAACAGTCAGAGACTAAAACCAACCTCAACTATGCACAGTCTGGGCGATGTTAAATGGGTACTGCCACTGAAGCAGTGAGAAAATTGCACATCTACTGTTACAGGTAAGTAGCACTTGCACAGCTGTATTTGGTTCATTTCCACTGCCTCAGTGACATTTTGGTCAAATTCCCCAAGTTGACCCCACCTGAGAAGTTGAAGGTTAAGGATCCAGAAATCCCTGTAGAATGGTCTTGACAAAGCCTCTTTTCAACTCTGAAAAAGAATCCAGTTTGTAGTGCTTTGCGACGGTACGAACAGAGGACCAGGTTATTCTCTCTAACATTTTTAAAGTCCACCCCTTTCCAACACACCATCAAAGAGGATAAGGCCTTAGTCAAGTGAGCATTAATCTTGCTTGGAAGATATTTGCCATGGAAAAGTAACAGAAAAATAATCGAGAACAGCCACGTGCAATAGTTTGCTTAGAGGCATGCTGACCTTTCTTAGCCCCACATAAGAGACAAACATCTGGTCAGCTTTCCTAAAGGGCTTTGTTCTGCTAAGGCAGTACACCTTAGCTGCCTGCGCCTATTAAGGTATGTGAATCTTTTCTCCCTTGCTTTTTGTACCAAGACAGAACACTGGGAGACTCATGCAAGGTACATTCAGAAATAACTTTATGCAAGAATGATGGAATACTGTGTAATAACACAACCTTACCCATGTGAAACATATACCACCACACTATGCCAGCATGTAAACAGTTGCATGGATGTAGCTGTACCCCATCGGAAAAAGTACAGAAACAAACACACATGGTGGAACCATAATATTATCAAGATTTGCAATAAAGGGAAAATAATTTTGATCAAAAGTAAGAAGAGTACTTTCCAGAACGTTAGAGCCCTTGTCACTGAAACAAACTCAACAGCTTAATGAAATCCACAAAAGCCAAGTCTGAGGCTAAAATAGCTATGTAAGCCAAAGATCATCACAAGGCTTTTAGTCAGGTTTATAATCTCAAAAGCACAAAGCAGCAAAGCACGGAGCTGATGGTGAACACTGTTACATGAACAATGTTACCTGCAAAGAGGCTGAACATGCAGTGAACTTACTGGGCAATAAACTAAGCTGTAATTTTATCCGTCTCTCCCCTCCATCTGTCACCTTCAGACATACCTGAAATTGGTTTACCTCCAGCTATCACGCAAGACCAAGTCCTTAAAGTGCTAATCAAAAGGTAAATTACGTTAATGATGGGTCCTGACAATATCTCTGGATGCAGCTTAAATAGCATGAGGCATGACTTAGCCAATCTCTTAACACCATTCAATCTCAGCCACCATAAAGGTTTTGTGCCAAGCAAATGGAGAACAGCTAGTCATTCCCCAGCATAAGAGAAGGCCATTCACAGACTCAGGCAATTACAGAACTGCAAGTCTGACCAGCCTCATATGCAAATCCATGGAAAAACTCATCATGGAACTTAGGACAAACGGAGCTTCCAAACACCAAATCCAACTCAGTTTGGATTCATCAAGGGCAGGTCAAGCTTACTCAACCTGGTGAACTTTTTTGAAAAAGGTCACCAAAGCAACTGATGAATGCAAAACAGTATACACAGCTTACCCAGACTTGGCCAAAGCTTCTGACACAAATCCCCATTCAGGTATAGTAGAAAAGCTAAAACAAAGCTGGGATAAACCCTTGTCACCCGCTGGATTGCCAGCTGGCTCAGACAGGACAAAGGAAATAAAAACATGAGAAGTTACTTCCACAAACAGACCAGTCCACTAGTGGGGTCTCGGAGCTTTGTGCTGGGACCTCCCCTGCTTGGCATCTACTTTTTGTAATAGCAAAGGGCTCTATCTGGATACGTCTGTAGATGACTGCATGCTAGGAGCAGTCACTGAATCCCCAAATGACTGTCATCCTGTAGGAAAGGTTTGTCCCAAATAACTAATGTCAATATCACAAACAAACCAAGACAAAGAAAAATGCATTCATGTACCTTTGGGGAATCATCTATCTCAGGGAAATACCACACTGACAATATGCCCATAAAGGTTGACCAGGTTGTTTAGGATTTGGGAACTTATGTGGACAGTGACCCAAGTTTTGGAAAACATGTATCCACTGTTTTAATAAAGTCCATCTATACTGCACAACTTATAAACAAAGGGATTGTGTCTAGGAAAGGCACTGCCCCTCTTACTCAGCTCTCATTATGCCAATTGAGTATAAAAAGCCCCATTTGGCATGGATCTGTTCAGACACATGGAACTGGAATAGCTACAGAGATACCTTACTAAAAAAATACAATGCCTAAACATGTTCTAGTGGACTGACTCAAAGCCCTGCCACTATACTTTAGATCCTGCAGACTAAGAGGTGACCTGTGTCTGGCATACAAAGAATCCTCTGACCCAATACTAATGGATACACTGAACATCAGCAATTCAAACATCAGAAATGCACATTCTATAGCTAAACCTATCCACAATCTGAACTTAACAGTTTGCAGGAACAGGTATATCTTGCAGAAAATAGTGTTGCGCTGAACAAGACTTCCCATCCACATAAAATAAAGTCCATCTCAGTCAATATTCGACAGCAACTTGGCTCTATAGACAGGAAACAGAAAATTTACCCCAGGACCGCCCCCTGTACAACTAATAGACAGTGCCAGCGCCTAAATGCTTTATTCCACGCATGGGTCCTCTCAGATTATCTAATTATGTATGTTATTAATCCCAGCTATTCTCATTAGGGAAAATATGCAATTATCAGCCACTGGATGGGTTAGGCCAATCTCTAACCAAATGGGATAGGTTAATTCAAGCACAGAAAGTGGAATTGGCTAGGCTTAAAATGGCCAGTAAGGGCATCAAGCCTAGTACTTACCCAGGAACTTGTAACAATCAGACAGGGTTACCCCACCATTACAGTTTGCAGCTTAAAGACTTGCCTTGCAGATGTCATAGCAATGAGCGTAACAGTCTTCCAAATTACGAACAGTAAATCAGCCTGAAAGGCAAGCTCGAAAGGAGACAAGTGAATTTTTCAAGAACAAAGAGATCCTAAAGAGGAGGAATCTGTTTTCTAAGGTGTCTCGTGTACAACACTCCTTTCATGAACTGTTTGACCACAAAGAGAGATGAAAGATGGGGGATCCATGGACAGACAAGCTTAGATGGACTCAGGATGCACTTTAATAGAAGCACATGGCAAACTATCCCCAGTTAGCTCACACAAATATTTCAAAACCAGAAGGGTCAAAACCCTTTTAGCACCTTTATTATTGGACAGGCACCACCTAGAAAAGCTATTCCAATTGTAAAATGTAAAATTTTCAAGTTGTAGGTTTTCTTGCCTAGTTAAATACCTGCTGCACATCCTCATGGAACAAGTGCCTAAAAGGTATCAAAATAGAGTCATCCAGGCTGTCAGTTACACGTCATCTTAGACCAATTGCATCATTCACCATTAACATTATGTGAAGAGATTCAGTCTGTGAGGAAGCTTGTGGTACTTGCCCTTGACCAATTCCATTAAAAGGGAGAACAAACGTTGTCTGGGCCAAAAGAGAGCTATCACGATGATGTTTGGTAATTTTTTTCTGAATCTTTAGAACTACCTTGGTAATCAGTGGAAATGCCTACAGGAACATTACAGACTATGGAAATGACAAGAATGTCTGTCGTACAAGCACGGCTGCAAGGATATCCTGAACAGAATTTCTTCTGTCATCTGTTTTGAAATGAGGAGAAAAGATCTGCTTGAGGTTCTTCCCCACAACTGGATCAAGTCCTTGAACATCTCTACATGGAGATTCCACTCATGAAGGTCTGTGCAAGATCTGCTTAGTCAGTCACTCTTGTGTTCTGATGGAATGCATGAGGTTTGAAAAGTCAGATAAATGCTGTAGTCAGCTCCTAGGCATCAATGTCAACTAGCAGAGGGCATGACCTTTTATCCCACTGCTTGTTCAGATACCATTTCATGGCAGTGCTACCTGCGACCCTGGAATCTATAACTGGAGAACTTTTAATGCATGAATCACTGCCAGCATCTCTTAAATTTATGAGCTTTGGTGTGCCCTGAGGATCCAACAAGTCTTGCACTTGAACTCCCATGAACACTGCTCCCCATGCAAAATCTACACAGTTCATCTGGACAGATTCAACTGGGTTGGAAAGGCAGTCCTGGATTCAGAGACAGTTGATCCCTCCCCCCAGTGCAGTTCCTGTTTCTCAAACCCCAGTATCAGTACCTGGAAATCCAAAGCATGAAGGTGCTGTATCCAACAATTCAAGTACCACTGATTTTTTCTCATGTGAACTCTGGCTAGTGGTATCATAATGCCATGAGGTCTAGAATTCTGAGGAACTCTCTTATTGAGGCAATGTCAAGAAAACAGAAATACAAGGAAATGCCGTGATAAGTCAGAACTTTGTTTTTTGTCAGGAAGGACATTGTTTTTCTTGACGTTTTTGGCACAGTAAAAAATATCTGCTGACAGGAACTACTTTAAGGTTCAATTTAAAGCCCAGGAGGAAAAGGAAGGATGCAACCTTGTCTAAGGACTCCAAGCACTTGGATAATGAATCTTAACAAATCAGCAAGTCATTTAAATACAGAAAATATGGATAACAAGGTTTTTGTAACAGGCAATCACTGGGGCGTACATTTGTAAACACTTGGTGCAGCAAATAGCCCAAAATGAAAGGTAACAAACCAATAATGCAAGCCAGAGTTAGGAAATCACAAAAAATGTATGAAATTAGGAAAAATAAGAATATGATTAGCATTCTTGAGATCTAGTCACAATGAAACATTGGTCTACAAGCAAAACTAGGACAGACTATAAAAGGAAATTTTACAAATGTGTTTAGAAAGAACAAATATAGAACATGTCTTCAGGAGTGCTTTCTTTTTTATCTAAGATTCTGGAGTAAACACCTCCAACATGGCTGCACACTAATCAACAGCTTAACTTCAGCTCTCCCAGTGTGAAAACAGCAACTGAGAAAAATGAGTGCCATTGAAATTACTTTAAATTTTACCAAAAAAAAAAAAAAGTTACTGGCTAGTAAATACATTGCTTGGATGCAAACAAAAAGGAATTTTGCAAAACCTGAAAGAAACTCAACCAATAAAGGTGATGAGAAAACATAGGGAAAGATTCAACAGGTGTTCAGCAAAAAGCAGTTCAAGCTTCACATGGCTAAAATAAATTAAATGTAAAAAGAGGTTATTAAAATAAATGAAACTATTTAGGAATAAATCAATAAAAAACAACAGGCTGGAAAATTAGAAGACTTATTAGCCTTCAGATAAACTGATATAACTGCAAAAATTAGAGGACATGAAGAAAAAGCTGGCTGAAAGAACAGTTGTTTAAAATCTTAACATAACCATAGATGTCATTCTCTTCCATGTTGCAGTACTCTCAACACTTGGGTTCTCCTGTCTTGCAAACCAAACGTCCAGCCAGTATACAAAGAGCTTGTAGTCACTGCTGGGTATGTAGGATGTCTGACATTGGCATAAGGAATGTGGGCCATAAAAGTGACCTCTATCGGTAGTCAGATGGCTTACCGAAGCCATTTTGGAATATGTAGATAGAGAGTGAAAATTTAGCAACAAAGAGAGCCCGACGACAAATGGTTCGGGCGTTAAACAAGGCACAAAACTCACAGGGAAGTCATGGCCTGAGTCTAAACAGGTGGCACAGTAAGAATGAAACTCTCTAAAAGGCATTTGCTTTTCACAGGCAAGACAATTAACTTTTTCTGGCATCGGTTAGAGCAAGAAAAAAGGATCCCCTAATAGGGGACTTAGCTTTAGAAGCTTTCAGGATTATTAAATTCATAAACGGAAATACAGGTAGCGGACGACCGGCACTTGCGAACTGCTTCTGCTTCGGTCTCCTCACCAAGAAAGACTGAGGTAATGGTGTCAGCTGCCTGTTTTTATACTCCTGACGACCTGATGTCAGTTCTGGAGCAACAGTATCAGACACAGAAATACTAAGTCTCTGTATTCGGGCCGACTGAGGGCTACCTGCATGCAGATAACCCAAGTGTGATGACTGCAACAGTGAAACACGAAGAACATCTGAGCTCCCCGGTTAAACCCCAGCCCCAGGAAACTGTGCAAGTCCAATGCCATCCAGTTAAAGGAAAGAACAGGAGAAGGAGGGAGGGAGAAATAGCCCAACATGGAAGAGAAGGACATCTATGGTTATGGTAAGATTTTACACAACTATTCTATGTCCTTCTAGTCTCATGTTGCAGTATTCTCAACACTTGGGTGAGTGCCAAAGCTCACTGGGAAGAGGGTGGCTTGGAAATATTTTTCTATAAATCCATGCAAGATTGCCCTGGTGAATCCAGCCCTGGATTCGGAAATGTTGTCCCATTTGTAATGTTTGTTAAAGGTGTGGACAGAGGACCGTGCAGCTTCCTCAAATTATGGCAGTGTCCAAACCTTTAAAGAAAGCTCCAGATGAAGCCCTAACGGAGTGTGCTTTAATTTTTGACCCTAAGGATTTCCCATGGTATGCATAGCAGAAGGAAATTGGTCTGGAAATCCAGTCTGAAATTCTTCTTTATCACAGCATTCTCCAGTGCTCTGGGATGAAAGGAGACAAACAATTGGCCTGATTTTCTGATATGTTTGGCTTTTTCCAGAGAGAACCTAAGCTGTCTATGCACATTAAGGGAATGTAAGACACTGTCACCCTGAGGGTTAGCAAAAAAAGGTGGGGAGGTTAATGGGTAGGTTTAAGGATAGTTCATTGACCACTTTGGGCATGAAGGAAGGGTTGGTCCTAAGGCTTACCCTGTCTTTGTGAAAAATGAGGAAAAGAGGTATGAATATGAGGGCCTGTAACTGACACTCTTCTAGCTGAAGTGAAGGCAACTAGTAGTACTGTTTTCCAAGTGCAGTGTTTCAGGGAGGCCCTAGAAGCTGGTTCGAATGGAACCACCATGAACGTCTCCAAAATGTAATTCAGGTCCCAAGGTGGAGGGATGGGTTTCCTGGGGGGCCTGAAACACAAAACTCCCTTTAAGAACAGCTTAGCAGACAACTGGGAAGCCAGTCTGGGATACAGAGGCAGACTAGTTGAAATAGCAGCAAGGCGGGCTTTAACAGAGGAGTACTCCAATCTTGATTGCAAGAGTTTACACAAGTATGACAGCACCAAAGGGACATCACCCTGGAAAGGGTCCAAATGTCTGAGACACCATGAAGAGAATATTTTCCATTTAGACATACAAGATCTCCCTGTATTAGGTTTCCTGGCCTCCTACAGGACTGAAAGCACATCCTCATTGTAAAAGTGTCTTTAAGGGATCAGAATTTTATCACCCACAGGGTAAGATTCAGCGATTGTAGATGTGGGTGTATTAGGGATTCCCTGTTCTGATAAGAAGGTCCATTATGTGAGGTAAGTTGTTCTGACGGTCCCTGGCTAAATGCAGGAGGGGAACTAGTGCTGTCTTGGCCAAAAGGGAATCACCAACAAGATTTCTGGTTTGTCCTGTTGAATTTTCAGCAGAACTTTCTGTGAAGTGGGAAGGGGGGAAATGCATACAGAAACATCCCCTTCCAAGAGATTGAGAAGGCGTACATTGCCCTTGCCGGGGAACTGGGCAGTCTGGTGTAAAAGAATGGAAGTTGTCTGTTCACAGGGGAGGCAAACAGATCTATCTGAGGTATACCCCATTTGTGGACTATGTCTAAGAACACATCCTTGTGGAGTATCCATGCATGGGTCTGTGACATGGATCTGCTCAATGTGTCTGCCTATGTATTCTGTTCTGAAGGGACATACACAGCCTGTAGTATGATTCCCTGTGTTGTGGCAAGCTCCCACACTTGGAGAGCTAGTCTTCACAGCAAGTAGGATTTTGCCCCCCCCCCCCAGTTGTTCACATACCAAAAAATGTTAGTGTTATCTGTGAACAATTTTCCTTGGACTCTCAGTGAACCCATGGCTGCTCCCCAACCCAGATCCAAAGCACCCGTATACATCTTCTGCACTGGTAGGGGAGGCTGTAATGGGAGCCCTGGATAGCAGCTCACTTGGTCCACCCACCACTGAATCTCTTTTTTCAGGCAAGGAAGGAAAGGGATTTTGTACTCTAGAGGATGAGAGTGTCATTTCCTTACAGACCTTAGGTATCACTGTAGCTTCCTCATGTGGAGTCTTGCCAGTGGTAACATAGGAATGGGTGATGCCATGTGACCCAGGAGGCTGCAGTACTGCCTGGCAGTAGAGTCTGTGGCTTGGAGGACAGTAAGCAGGTACTACTTTAAACTTTCCACCTTTCTGGGTGGTAGAAAGGCTCTCATGACATCTGTTCTTATCCTGCACCCCAGTAAAATCTGGTCCCAAGAGGGGGTCAGGTTGGACATGGGATAATTTATCATGAAATCCAGTGTTTGCAGGAGTGAAATTACTGTTTTTAAATGGCTTTGCAGGAATTCTGTGCAGTCTGCCTGGATGAGCAGGTCGCCTAAGCAATGGAAATTTTGAATCCCTGATGCAAACAACCACTACTGGTGCCAAGCATTCAGTGAAGACTCTTGGTGCTGTAGAAAAGTGCAAAGGGCAAGGCACAGAACTGAAAATGTGATGAGGTCGCAGAGAAGCTCAGATATTTCCTGTAGCTGGGCCTTATTGGGATGTGCAGGTAGGCATCCTTAATGTCCAAGGTGGCCAAAAAACCTTGAGGAATGATCAAGGGGAATAGGGCCTGCAGAATGAGCATTCAAAAGGTGGGTACTTGGCGAGAGAGGTTGAAATGGGAAAAACCTAAAATTGGTCTCCAGGGACCATCTTTTCTTGGGACTAGAAAAATTCTAGTAGAAACCCTTTCACCTTTCTGACATAGAACAGGTTGAATTGCGCCCTGGGCCATTAGGTTGGCTACAACTGCATGAAATAATGGAAGTTGTTCTTTGTGGGGCTGTGGAATGCCTCTCAAGGAAGGGGTAGTTATCCAGGGTCATAATAAAACCAGTCTGTGTGATGGAGAAGACCCATCAGTCAGTGGTGATACTCTTCCAAGCAGGGAAGTTGTGAGAAAGCCTTAGGGATAGGGGGATGGAGTCAAGGGGTTGTGTTTTAAGGATGGCAGCTAGTCACAGACTACCTACCCTGTCTTGAAATTGAGGCTTCTGGGCTGGAGTCTGTGCAAGCCTGGAAGAAGTGGATTGCTTCCTGGCAGGCTTTCTGCTCCTAGGAGGAGGAGGGGGCAGAGTGCATCCTAATGAATTGGGTCTTAAAGGGGTAATTCCTGTGGAATTTGGGGATGGGAGATCAAAAAAGAAGTTATGCATTCACCATAACGTTCCATGTGAGTTGTTCCATCTCGCCTTCATTCTTTACTGATGGGTTCGGAGCCAATCCTCTGCTCTGACACGGCTGACTAGCAAACTCAAAGTTCTCCAGTAGCTCGAGACCCAACCCCTTATCCCACAATGCACTGCTGGAATTACCTCAGATCTTGTTTGTTGCATACCATATAGAAGTACAATAATTATTCTGCCTTAGAATGAAGACACATTGAAAAGCCAGGATGAAGACAGCCTCCAGGTCAACTGCCAGCCAGGAGGGGGAAGGAGGGAGGGACGTGAGAATGAAGGCGAAACGGAACAACTCACATGGAACGTTAGGGTGAGTACAAAACTTCTTTATGTGAATTTGTTCCATCTCACCATTCATTCTCCACTGATGGGTAGCGTCCCTAGCACCCTGATCTTGGGTGGCTCACGGAAATACACTCTTCAGAACCGTAGAACCAAATGAAGCCCTGTGCCTGGAGGCCTTATCCACTTTGTAATGAGTTATAAAAGTGTGAGGTTTAGACCATGTGGCTGCTGCACAGATGTCGTCCAAAGTTAATTTGACTTGAAAGGCTGAAGAGGTAGAAACTGCTCTGGTTGAACGCATCTTTACCTTACTAGACAAGGGCATGTTATGACAAGAATATGTGTAGGTGATACAGACAGCCACTCAGACAGGGTTGTTTTAGCAACTGGTTTAATTTTCCTGGCCTCAGAAAAAGACACAAATAGCTGCTCTGATTTTCTAATGTCTTATTCTGTACAATTAAAATCTAAGTTGTCTATGAACATAGAGTTAGGGCAACATATATTCCAATTTGCTGTTATGATTAGGGAAGAAAACGGGCAACTCAATGACTTGATTCTCAGAACATACTTTAAGCAGAAAGGATGGATTTGTTCTGAGAGATACTCGATCGGCATGGAAGACCATATAAGGGAGCTTGATCAGGGGAATTGGTGGAAATGTATAGAGGAGACCCGGGGGCCAATCGTGGACAAGAGCATCCCTCTGGGAGGGACCTGGTGTGGGAATCAGGGCAATAGCTTCTGCATTTGTTATGATTGGCTAACAGGTCGCAGGAAGACTGGCCCCATTTGCGGAAGGTCCTGTCTGCAATCTCTTGCTTGAGGGACCATTCGTGGGGCAATAAAATTGCCCTGCTCAGTCTGTCCGCTAGGATGTTGGATTTGCTCGGGATGTGCATTGCTAACAAAGCGCTGGGATGAAACTGCCCACTGCCATACTCTGAGGGCTTCTCGGCAAAGGGGATAAGACTTGGTCCCGCCTTGCTTGTTCCGGTACCAGACCACTGACATGTTGTCTGTCTGTATTGCAATTATCCCTTGAGGAAGAGAGTCCTGAAAGTATTTCAACGCTAGAAGTACTGCTCTCATCTCGAGGACATTGATACGCAGATGTGATTCTTTATTTGTCTATGTTCCTTGGGCAGTCTTTTCCTGAAAATGCCCCCACCCTATCAGGGAAGCGTCCATGGTCACAGTGGCAACTGGAGGGGGGAGCATGAAGGGACGTCCTATTGTGATATAAAGAGACATCAACCACCACTGAAGATCCTTCTTGCAGGAATTCGTTATCAGGATCATGTGACTCATTGGAAGTTCTTGGTAAGACCATTGTGTGAATAGAAGCCATTGAAGAATTCTCATATGCATCTTTGCTAACGGGATTGCTAAAATAGCTGCCGCCATCAATCCTAGAACTTTCAATACCTCTACAGCTGGTGCTCTGTTCTTTGATATCAGGGACATTATGTGTTGGCGAAGAATACAAATTCTTTCTGGTGGAAGACGAAGAGAGATGGTTGCCATGTGTAATTCTATCCCTATAAAAACAATATGCTGCGATGGCAACAAGGCTGTGATGCATAGCTGATTGCAGAATGTCAAAATAGACTCTCTCGCTTGAAGAAGTTGATGCCTGGCGGTGGAGGTAAGGAGCCAATCGTCCAAATACGGAAACACCTGGAATCGTAGACACCTCAGGTGAGCAGAGACTACTGCCATGCACTTGGTGAACACTCTGGGGGCTGTAGTGAGAACAAAGGGCAGAGCTCAGAATTGATAATGATTGGCTCCCAGCCAGAAACGTAGGTGATCTCTGCATGGCCTGACCATCTTTATATGGTAGTACTCATCCTTGAGATCAATCGAGCACATCCAATTATCCCTCCCTAGAAACGTGAGTATGGACTGTAGGTGACCATTCGGAACTTCTCTTTTCTCACAAATTGGTTGCGTCTGCTGAGATCCAAAATTGGTCTCCAGTCCCCTGTTTTCTTTGGAACCAAAAAGAAACTTGAGTAAGTTCCGAATCCGGTCTTATCTGCCAGGACTGGCTGGATGACTTTTTTCTAGCAATCGGCATACCTCTATTGCTGCTTGTCCCATCTGACTGGATGGAATGTCCAGGATTTTTTTCGATGGGAAGGGGCTGGGTGGAGAATGGTATGAAATACCCTCTGGAAATGATACTTTGTACCAAACTGTCGTTTGTTATATTTAGCCAGGCTTTTGGGTACAATGACAAGCGACCCCCGCCGACTGCCTCCAGAGTAGGACAGCCAGGCCTCCCTTCAGTAGCACTGGTAGGACTGACCAGAGAGGTGATCTCCGTCACCCTGGTGTTGCGGACTCCCTCTGCCACGAGGATGGCATCTTCCATTGAAACCCCCTCCTCTGCCTCTGGAGGCAGGCTCTCCCCACCTGTGTCTTAAAAGGCTCCTTGGGCTTTCCGGAACCACATCTTTCCTCCCCTCTGACCTTTAGGAAAGGGTCAAGTGGGGGTGGAAAAACTGACTCCTACGGCAGACGGAGTCTTTCCTTCTTGCTCACACCTGGTCAAAGTTTCCTTCAGCATTGGCCCAAACAAAGATGAGCCGTCAAATGGGGTATTAGTAAAGGAAGACTTGAAGGGTTCTGCGAAGCAACAGAGTCTCAAGCAACGTTGGAAACCAAGAGATCAGTGCCGTGGCAAACTAGATCTGAGGTAATTCCAGCAGTGCATTTTAGGATAAGGGGTTGGGTCACGAGCTACTGGAGAACTTTGAGCTTGCTAGTCGGTCGTGTCGGAGGCGGGGATCGGCTCCGAACCCATCAGTGAAGAATGAACGCGAGACTGAACAATTTCACATCAAGTGTTTAAGGTCCCGTAAATCTTTCCCCCTTTTGCTGCAGAACTTTGAATAATTCCGCCACCTTTGTCCCAAAAAGGACAGAATTATCCAGGGTGCATCTAAGAGTTTTGCCCTGATATCATCATGAAGTTGCTGTAACCTAAGCCAAGAATATCTCCTGAGCATAAAAGCAGATGCAGCAGACCTGGCAGAAGCTTCTGCTGCATTGTAACTGCACTTACTGGAGTGCATTGAGACCTGTGAAGATAAAGTCATAACGCAGGATAACTGAAGCTTTGTCTGGAGACTATGGAATTTCACTGAAGTTTTGTGGCCTGACCTAAAAGGGCTAAGGCATATTTGGACATGTGGGTTTGGTAATTTATTGCCCTAAATGCCAGTGTTCTATGGCCTTGCTGTCTTTGTCTGTGGGGAGAAGTGAGGAAGATGGAAGGAGCTTGGAGGCTTTATTAGGTGACAAAGATAGTGCCATGGTCTGCAGCAGGGCACTTGACCAATAATTTGGCCCCCCAGGGACCTTGTAGAATCTTGAAACACAGTAGTGATAATACCAAGTTTCAAACCACAAACAAAGTCGCACCAAAACGTGTTTATTCGATAAAGCTTTCGGGTCTACACCCTTCATCAGTATAATTTTGCAACAGAAATAACACATTTAAATAGGAGAATCAATTAAATAAGTGCTTCAGCCCAACCCACTCACTCAACAACCTAAAATTATTTAAAAGGGCAACCCCATACACACAAGAGAATTTTTATACATACAAAAAATGTTTTTCTCTACAACTTAATTTCACTTTAAATATATCTTAAAATAGCTTAAAAGTACATGCACATATATACATACATACAACACGTACATGCATGATTCACATTATTCCAATAAATTAAACATGTGTTTATACCTATAAAATATAATTATAATAAAATAATTAATGCCCACTTTCTATAGCCAACAGCTTCATAATTTTTCTCTTTGCTTTTTCACTAATAAAGGTTTTAAGTTCACAACATTATTCAAACCTGGATTCATATCTGCTTGAAGCCGAATGATCCATTCCAATTCCTTTAGTTCTAGGAGATAATATCTCCCTTTCTTATACGAATATTGACTGTTGCCAATACCCTAAATTTAAATACATGATTACTCCCTTCTTCCATAATATGCTTACTTAAAGCATTGGTTTGTATCTTTCTTCTAATGTCTGACTTGTGTTCTATTAATCTTTCTTTAAGTTTTCTAGTAGTTTTGCCTACATAAAACGAAGTGCAAGCTACACACTATGCTAAATATACAATTTTTTCTACACTGCATGTTGTCAGTGTATTTATTTGATAAATCTGTCCATCAGTAGGATGTTCAAAATAATCTCTACCCTCAAATAAGTCATTGCAGCTTGAACAATTATACCATTTCCTTGTGCCTACCTCTTTCTGAGTTGTAGGTTTATTCTTAAAATCTTTATAGCAAAGCTTTTGTTTTAAAGTTTCAGCACTTCTATATGCCAAAGAAGGTTTACTTCCCACTACAGATTGAATTTCAGGCATAGCTAACAATATAGGCCAATTCTTTCTAAATATAGCATTCACATTATATGTATTAAGGTTATAAGTAGTTATATACCTAACAAATTCCTTAACTTTATATACTTTATCCTTTTCAGATGTTATACCTCCTAACAATATAGGTTTATAGTATCCTTCTCTTTCTAATATAACTTTATTTAACTCCTGCTCAATAAGTTCTAGGGGGTATCCACTTGCATGGAACTCTTGAGCTATGCTGTTAGCTTGCTCAATAAAATTACCATCATCTGTGTTTAACTTACACAGTCTAATGAATTGTGATTTCATAACACCTTTATAAATATGAGGTGCATGCATACTACTCTTAGTTATATATCTTAAAGAGTCAACTTTTTTCCTATATACCTTTGATATTATTTTGTTGTTACTTTTTGAAAGTGTTACATCCAGGAAGTTAATACTATCCTTAGATGCTTCTAGTTTAAATCTCAAAAAGTCAGTCAAACTATTTAAGTATTGCACATATTCCTCAAGTTCTAATAATGTACCTTTCCATAACAAAAAACAGTCATCAACAAATCTTTTGTAAAAAACTACCAGTTGATTTAAAGGGTTGTCACTATGTATTAGTACTTCTTTCTCCCATTCATATAGTACTAAATTGGCCTAAGTATTTGCCACTGATGTACCCATCGCAACACCTTTAAGCTGTAGAAATAGTTTCTGATCAAAAATAAATACATTGTGCATCAGTACTACTTCTAAAAGCGCACATAAAGTTTCTATTTCCCTACTGTGCATTTTTACTTCATTATTTAAAAAGTTCCTTACTGCATTAACCCCATATTCATTAGGAATAACAGTGAATAGGGATGTAATGTCTAGAGTAACCAAAATACAATTGTCCACATTATTTCCAGACTGCCACTTATGCAGGCATTCCAGGAAGTCATCAGTATTTTTTAACACTGTATTACAAGTTTTTAAATACTTTCCTAGCATATTCTGTAAGTATTTAGAAATGGGTTCTGTTATCCATCCACCACCTGAGACTATAGGCCTCAGGGGTGGATTTAACAGATCTTTATGTATTTTGGGGTTACCATGAATTTGGGGTATTCTGGGGCATGAAACAGTCAAATAATTAAACAGTTCCAAACTAATGTCATTTGTTAATTGTAAATCATCATGTTAACATCAGCTATAACTTTCTGCACTAGGACATAAGGAATTTCTTTAAAAGTTCCCTCATCATTCAAGATCTCATAGAATTTTTTATAATAATAATCTCTTTTCATGATCACACTTGCACCACCTTTATCTGCTTGTTTTATCACAATAGCATCATTAGTCATTAATTCATTCATGGTCAAGTACTACTGATATGTGATATTATAAACTTTCTTCTTACAAGTTCTACTTTTATAATAATTTCTTATATCGCACTCAACTACATTCGAAAAAGCAAGCAAAATCGGGCATACTAAAGGCGTAAATAAACTTGATCTTTTAAAAACAGGCTTATGCTCATTCTCATTTTTAAAAATCATTTTCAGTGCAACATTACGTATAAACAT
Organism: Protopterus annectens; assembly: GCF_019279795.1. NCBI lineage: Eukaryota > Metazoa > Chordata > Ceratodontiformes > Protopteridae > Protopterus > Protopterus annectens. The sequence continues at coordinate 3,436,744 of NC_056733.1, read as the reverse complement.
TTTCAAGTCCATCAACGCTTGCACTACATTGTCTCTCTTATTCGGAATGAATTTTAGCCCTTTGCTTAAAAGTGAGCTTTGCGCTTTTGTTAATTTAATGTTTGATAAATTTAAAGTACCTTTGATTACTCCAGTTAGCGTTTGTTCGGTTTGTCATGAACTAATGGACTGCTGATCTTCCGTTTCCCGCTCGTGTTCGGTAGATGATGCTGCTGGAGTAAAAAAGGAGTCTCCTTTTGTATGGAAGGTGAAACTACCTTCTCAGGAAGCTTCAACGAAAAAGGTGAAAGCAAAGTAATTTCCTTTTGGATTAATTTCTTTTTGCCTGCCGTTAATTCCGGCGCCATGTTGGTTTTCACTCTAGGGCGTACTGCATCATTTTTACTAATGTCGTCGTCATCGACATGCGTATCATGTCTTCTTTCAGTTTCAATAGTTCTTTAAGTGACAGATGCACTAATCCTACCAGGATTAGAAACTGCAGTAAATTGCATAGAATCTTTTGATATTACATTAGTGGATTCAAAAGTATCCAGTTGATCTAATGTATTGGATTTTCTGTTATTATGAATATTAGGTTGCAACTTCTTAACACCCTTAGGTGCATCTCTTGGCCAGGAGAAGATTCGATTATGTTTAAAGTCGAACATGTCTCTTTGTAGCTTAGTTCTTTTCCTTTGCTGTAATTTCAAGTCTAGTGTTTGAATACACGTTAAAAAATCTTGATAAAGTTCTATTAGCTCATTAAAGCAAGACATAGATGTTATTCTTTGTTCTAGTACATCTATTTCTTCTAGTAGTGCATTCTCTTATAGGCTCAAAAAAGGTATTCATTAAAGCCATATAGTCTGCACTTAATTTTAAATTAAGCTTTTGCCATTGCATTAAGTCAATATAAGTATTGCCATATGATGGCATTTTCAAGATTCTTAAGCCTCTTGGCACAATACCCAGCTCAATATATGCTTGAAAACGGAGTCTCTGCCATTGCATGTGTTTATAGCTTTGCACTTTCTTCTCCAAAATGCCAAGCTGCTCTTTAAATTCTATAGTTTCATTATTCATCATAACTTGTTCAGTAACAGGTTCAAACACTAGTTTAAGTAAAGGATTCTCTTGAAGTCTTAGCAGTTTCTTAATGGAATTAGATGCATCCTTAGCTACTTCCATATTCACTTAAAGCCAAAACCAAGTGATAAATGGAAAAAAAATATAGCTAGTTAGTATCAAATGGTAGTAATTCCACACCACCAAACGCCACCAAACACCACACACGATCCTCCTCAGGCTGAAGCTTCTCCTCCTTTAGCAGGTGCTGGTAATAAACACCACAACAACGAAATCTTGAAACACAGTAGTGATAATACCAAGTTTCAAACCACAAACGAAGTCACACCAAAACGAGTTTATTCGATAAAGCTTTCGGGTCCACACCCTTCATCAGTATAATTTTGCAACAGAAATAACACATTTAAATAGGAGAATCAATTAAACAAGTGCTTCAGCCCAACCCACTCACTCAACAACCTAAAATTATTTAAAAGGGCAACCCCATACACACAAGAGAATTTTTATATATACATACAAAAAATGTTTGCATTGTTTAATTGATTCTCCTATTTAAATGTGTTATTTCTGTTGCAAAATTATACTGATGAAGGGTGTAGACCCGAAAGCTTTATCGAATAAACTCGTTTTGGTGCGACTTCGTTTGTACCTTGTAGAATCTGTCAGGCCTTCGTAGAGCAGGAAGCTGGGAGTCTGAGTTGATTAATGCTACAGTGAAAGCATCCAGAAATGCAGGCAGTACAAAGGGAATAGAAGAAGGGAAGGGGTGTCCATATGAAGTTCTTCGTACCTCTTCTGTACCTCAGTCATATCAGAGGAATCCAACTTAAAATGCTCCGTCATCTTTGAAATGGTCTACACAAAGGTAAGGTCTTCAGCTGGGGAATCTGTTTTTGCAGATTCTTCTTCAAGGGAGCCATAGCCAAGGGAAGATGGCATTTGTGAAACACAGGAGAGAATCTTCTGAAGAGTCAGAGGAGTCCTCGGCTTCAAGGTGGGAAGGGTCCAAGGCTCGAGGCCTAGGACTCATTACAAGAGGAGGGAAAAGGTGTAGCAGCCCTCAGAGCCATAAAAGCATTAAATAGGCTTTGAGAAAAGGCCTGCCTATCTGGTTGGCTCTCTATTGCTGGGGAAGCATGTTTCTTTTTGTTTTCTTTTCTTTTGAGGGAAGGCCTAGCAGGTATCTGGGCCAAGATAGGCCTGGATTCAGAAACCTGTTAAGAAGTGGAGGGATCTGAGTAGCCGGTATGAACTGAGGTTCCCCCTCATCATTGGAAGCCAAGGTCTGCCTTACTTCCAAGGACGTGCCAATTGCACTGGGTTCTGCAGCTTCCACACTGGTAACTGCTATACTTGTATCTGCAGCAACCGAGCGCTCCTCCAGGTTGACGTTAGCCACAGGAGGGATGCCAGGTAGAGGAGGTGCAGCTACAGTCTCAGGCCTAATAACCTTGGCCTTTTTCTTAGGCGGCTCGATGGGCTAACCGGATGGTCCCTCCATACCTACAGCCAAGCACTTAAAGTGCTTGTTCTCAATGTAAAAATTTAACTTATGCTGACAGCTGTGTAGCATTTTTGGAATGAAGGCCTGGCAGATGGCGCAGGGCTTAAGGTCATGCGTATGTCCTAAACAAAAAAGGCAAAGCCCGTGGGCATCTTTTCGGGGGATCTGACAACCGCACCTACACTTTCCCTTCCTGAACAATATGAACCTACACACGATGCAGTGAACAAAAGAAAAGTACAGTTGTGTACCTACCATAAATGTAGAGAGTGTATTCACTGTTGCAGTCATTACTCTTGGGTTATCCAGCTGGCAGGCTACCCGCAGTCAGCCTGAATTCCAAAATCCTGGTCCGGCATCGGTTGCTGTCGCCTCTTCCCTGACGTCAGTGCTCCAGGGGTATAAAAGATGCAGCAGACGCCATTTTCTTCAGTTTTTCTTGCCCCAGATGTCAGGTGCCCCCCAAAAGGGTAGGCTAAAATTCTGCTTATAAAAAAGCATGCACTAACAAACAATACCTTCATCTACTAGCAAATACACCACATAGGTTGTATAGAATATAGAAGAACAGATAAGCCCCAGCAATGAAAGGGGGATGGTGGGAGGGTAACCTGGACTGCAACAGTGAATACACTTGAACATCTACATTTATGGTAGGTACACAACTGTACTATGTCCGTCGTGTTTCACTGTTGCAGTCATTACTTTTGGGTTGAATCCCAAAGCTGAGGTTGGGTGGCTGGGCCTAAATTGAATTAGGAGTGGCTATGAGGCCCTGCAGAACTGCAGTGGCGAAGCCTGCTCTGGATTTAGAGTAAAGAGGTAAGTGGTAGTGCTTTGAAAAAGTGTGCACTTTAGTCCAAGTTGCAGCGTACAAAATGTCCTTAGTTGGTACTCCTCTGAGGAAGGCTGCTGAAGTAGCTGCTGCTCTGGTTGAGTGTGGCCTGATGCCCTTGGGCACCGTTTTGCCATGTTGAGAATATCAGAAGCAAATGCAGTGGGCTATCCATTTGGAAATTGTCTGCTTTGAGATTGCTTTTCCTTGAGATCCTGCAGCATATGCTACCAAGAGTTGTTCAGATTTTCTGAAAGCCTAAGTTTTGTCCAAGTAGAAGCGTAGTTGTCTGTGTGTGTCCAAAGAATGTAGAAGTCTCTCTCCCTTATTCTGTGGATTCGGATAAAAGATGGGCAAATGAATTGTTTGATAAGGAGCCACACTGGACACTACCTCAGGCATAAATGTTGGGTTTGTCCTCAAACAAACCCTGTCTGGATGGAAAAGTATAAAAGGTTCAAAAGCCATTAGTGCCTGTAACTCTAAGAGTCTTCTTGCTGAAGTTATTGCTAAGAGCAGAGCGGTTTTCCATAAGAATTTTATCTCAGCTGTATTAGCTGTCTCAAAAGGAGGCAGTGTGAGTTTTTCCAAAACAAAATTGAGGTCCCATTCAGGTATTGGTGCTCATCTTGGGGGTCTTAGGTTTTTGGCCCCTCTGAGGTACTGCCTTAGTAGAGGATGTGAAAAAATAGGTGGGTCCATATTGTAATGAGCTGAAATGGCAGAGGAATGAATTTTAATTGATGAAAAAGATAGACCTTTGTCCAACATCTCAGTTAAGTATTGTAAAATCTGAGGAAAATTTGGTACAAGCATGTCAATTCCTTGTGCCTGGTTCCAAGCAGAGAATATCTTCCATTTTTCTGCATATGATTTTCTGGTGCTGGACCTCCTGGCCTCCAGAATAACACCCATAACTGCTTTGGAGAGAGGTGTGTTCTGAATGGTTACATTATCCGCCATGCAGCCAGATTTAGAGTTTTGAGTTGGCTGTGCAGTATCCGATTGTTCTGCTGGGTCAGTAAATGAGGAATTGGAGGCAATGTCCAGGCTCGGCCTTGAGACAAGCTCTGTAGGACTGGGTACCAGTGCTGGCGTGGCCAGTCTGGGGCAATCAGGATAATTTTTGGCTTCTCGTCTGACCTTTAGGAGTACCTTGGGAAGGAGAGGTAGTGGAGGAAAGGAACATACTGTAAGGTTTTTCCAGATGAAGGATAGATCATCCACTTTCCATGCTTGCTTGTGATATGTCCTTGCGCATAATCTCTGTAGTTGGCAGTTGTGAGGGGAGGTAAATAGATCTATGTCTGGGCGTCCCCATTTCCTTGTTATGCTGAAGATTTGTGGATCTAGTTTTCACTCGTGAGGATCCAGGAGGTTTCTGCTTAGTTCGTCTGCCAGAGTATTTGTCTTTCCTGGCAGGAATTCAGCTTGCAGGTGTACTTGATAAGTCAGTGTGGACTTCCACAAAATCATGGTTCATCTTGAAAGGGGGTAGGAATGCATGCCTCCCTGCTTGCTTATGTACCACATGACTGTAGTATTGTCCGTCTTTATCAGCAGTTGTCCTGGATGAAGGAGATCCTTGAAAGCTGTCAAGAGCATTTTGTACAGCCAGCATTTCTTTTAGATTGATATGAAGATGCATTTGGCTTGTGGGCCATGTGCCCGGAATACATTTTCCTGCCATATGGGTCCCCCAGGCATAATCTGACGCATCTGTTATCTGCCTGGCAGTGGGTATAGTGAAAGGCTGTCCCTTGTGGTGACAGGCCTGAGCCCATCGAAACTCCTGTTGCAGGCAGGGAATGAGTGTAATTGATTTTTCCAGGCTGTGGCAATGTTGAGTCCAAACACTTTTTAGATACCATTGTAGTTTTCTCATATGCAGTCTTGCATATGGAATTAACAGAATGCAGGATGCCATGAAGCCCAAAGCCTGCAGAATTTTTCTTGCAGATAACTGGGTTTTTGTTGCCAACATTTCGAAGTAAGAAGCCTTTGTTTGTATGGCGTGAGATAAGCCATCTGGGCAGTTGTATTTAACCTTGCAGCCAGGAATATTATCTCTTGAGAGGGTACTAGTTTTGATTTCTTTTCGTTTGCTGTGTACCCTAGGCAAATTAGTAATCTTTTTACAAACGCCAGATGTTTTAGTAAAATGTCGTTGTTCTCTGCTTGAATGAGGCAGTCATCCAAGTAGGGATATATCTGAATTCCTCTGTCTGCAAAAAACAATGGTGACAAGCATTTTGTGAAGACCCTGGGCGCAGTAGACAAGATAAAGGGTAGTGCAGAGAATTGGTAGTGCATTGATCCAGCTATGAATCTGAGGTATCTTCTGCAAGAATGTCTGATCAGGACATGCAGGTATGCCTCTTTTAGGTCCAAAGTTACAAGCCAAGCCTTCTTGCCGAGCATGGGCAGAAGCTGCTGCAGAGTCAACATTTTGAATTTTGAAACGTCCAGAAAAATGTTTAGAATACACAGGTCCAGTATTGGCCTCCAGGCTTTGTCCTTTCTGGGTACAAGGAAAAGTCGTGAGTAAAATCATTGTCTCTGCTCCTGTAGTGGTACTCGCTGAATGGCCCCCATGTCCATGAGGGATGAAACTTGCTTTTGTGCCTATGCCCAGTGACTGTGTGGCAGGTCTGGCATGCCTCTTGCCTTTGGCAGGGTGTGAAAGTGGAACCTGTAGCCCTGAGACACTATATTCAAGACCCATATGTCCTGGCTGATCATGTGCCAGGTTTGTGAAAAAAACGCCAGTTTTCCCCCTAAGGGAGCTTGTAAAAGGTAAGTGCTTGGTACTGGTAGAGGAAAGTCATTGGGACCATTTCCTGTAAGGTTGAGATTTGTCTTCTCCGCTTTTGGAGGTAGAAGCACCCCCATTGCTTAGGCCTGTACGAGCCTTGGGGCTGGGCTCTGCCTCTAGGGCATCTGTACCTGCCTCTTTGTGGCTTGTCTGACACTGGAAAGGACCAATTTTTTGAAGGCCAGTTCCTGCTAAATCTAGGTGGCTGTACTGTAAAAAAATTCTTAACTGTCTGCATAGATTTTGCTTTATCCTCCATTTTCTTCAACAGCTCTTCTGCCTTAACACCAAATAAAGTATCATGCTGTAATGGAGCATCTAATAATTTTGCTTTAACATGATCAGGCAGATTCTGTTCTTTGAACCAAGCATGCCTCCTAATCACAGAACCCATTACAGTGGCCCTACAAGAGGCCTCCAAAGAATCAAAACCACATTGCAAAGTATGTTTTCCCACTTGTTCAGCTGCATGTAATAAATCCTGCATTTCCTTGTTTTCAGGACATTCAGAGTTAGTCAACATTTTCTGTTTTACTAGTGACATTAGGTAATGCTGATATTTAAGCATATGAAATTGACAATTTAAGGCCCTTACTGCCAAAGTAGCAGAAGTGTAAACTTCTTTCCCCCATCTGTTCAGTGCCCTTGAATCCCTATCAGAGGGGACAGTGTTTTTAGCAGTGGAAGCTTTGACTCCCTTAGGACCCTGAAATATGGTTTCCGGGTCAGCAGCAGGGTTTTTATAAAGAAATTTATGGGAATCTGGGACCCTGTAGTATCTGTCTGGCTTAACCTCTATACTCAGGGAGTATAGAGCCTGGAGACAGTCCAGACTATGAAAAAACATCATCTACAATGTCCAGAACAGGGGGAATAGCAAGGGGCCTGTGCTGAAGGAGTAAAAGAAAATCTGAGCCTTTTCGTAGATTCTGAGTAATCCTGGCTCTCCCAGTGAAAGTGCTTCCTCATGGTATGCAGGGTTTCCCCAAAGGAGAAATCTTCTGGGGAAGAAGCTGATGGAATAGATTCTTCAGCATCAGAATCCTCATAGGGAGGAAGAGATTATTCCTGATCAGAGGAGGATTCAAAGGAAATGGAAACCTGATCTGAAGATTCATATTCTGTCTCTTGCCTAGGCTTCTTATCAGGAAGGGGATGGGAACCCCTGATCAAAGTAATAAGGTCTTCGGCCACTTTGAGCATTTGTTTTTTAGGCATGGAAGCCTGTCCTGGAGAATGCTGTACTTGTTTGTCTTTAGAGCTGCTTTAGTCTTTGGCTTGGAAGCTGAAAATGGCTTTACATATAACTGAGTTGGTCTGAAAACACCCTCAGAAGCAATGCCTGCACAGTGGCTCCGGACCCATCTGAGGGAATAGTTTCAGAGGATCCAATACCTTGAGTTTCCAGAGGCCAAGTCTGCTCCACATGTGAGTCGGAAGCAGCCTGTGGCTCTGAGGTAGCGGGTGTCAGGGGCTGCGAAAGCGCCTCACTGAGAACCGGAGAACCAACGACAAGCTTAGCGGAAGCCTCGTCGGTTTTGGACCTCGGATGCCTGTCCTTGTCTTTTTCCTTGCGATTTTTAGAAATCCCGGTCGGTTGCTCCAACGGCATAGAGTAATTGAATCTTCAGCCAAAGTAATGAAAGGCAAAATCGTACCGACGCTTTATAGTGCATTGGTTAAATCTAGCACAAAACTGACAAGAAACGTCGTGGTCAGGGTCTAGGGAAGGAATACAGTAAGAGTGAAAATCCTTACGAGGTATTTGGTTACCACAAGAAATACAATTGTTAACTTTTTCTGACATCAGTCTGGAGCAAGAAAAAAGTTTGCCAAATGGGGAACTTAGCTTTAATGAAAACGTCAGATCTGAAATTCGAATTCGAAAATCTCAGGAGTCGGCCGACCGGCACTTTAACTGCTTTTGCTTCGGGCACCACGCTGCAAGAAAGACTGAAGAAAATGGCTTCGGCTGCATCTTTTATACCCCTAGCGCACTGACGTCAGGGAAGAGGCGACAGCAATAGACGACGGACCAAGACTTTGGAATTCAGGCAGACTGCGGGTAGCCTGCCAGATAATCCAAGAGTAATGACTGCAACAGTGAAACATGAACATCCACAAAGACAAGCAAAAAAAAAAAAAAGACAGAGGACTAGGTCCTCTAACTTAAACAGGCCTAGCCATGCTGAGGAAACAACCCTAGAGAAAGGTTAATAGAGGAGTAAGGTCCCTCCAACTTAAACGGACCTAGCCGTAAACAGAGAAGCTATGTCAAGAATTTGTTACAAAAATTGCAGTAATTCAACACGCTAATTAACTAGCTAATAAGAATTCATAAGAACACAGCTATCAAATGTATACTATTTTTTTAGTCAAAAAAAGAGAAGCTTGGAAATGTCCTAACTCAAACACAGACCTATGCTAAAAATGTAAAGCTATCAAAAGACTAACACACCAATGAAGGGATACTCAAAAGAGAAAAAGGCCTGCTGAAGCGATGGCCAACAAGTTTTCAGCAATAACTTTGCAAATTTTCAAAAACAAACCACTAAATTACTATCTATAACAACTAAGCTATTTATACTACTACTTCTTATGAAAAAAATGATCACTACAAATAATAAAAAAAAGAAAAATCCAACTTAGCCAAGGCCAAGAAAGAGAGCACTTCTGAACTCGTAGATGCAGCAAATGAGATATGGGGATTCTTACTAGTGCACTATGGGATACCCAACTTGCCACGAGCAAATTGAGAGACTTCAAGCTTTGAAATCTGCTGAGTAAGAAAAGAGGATCAGCTCCGAACCCATATGTAAGAATGGAGGCGAGATAGGAAGTACAGTTGTGTACAATTACCATAAATGGAGATGTTAGAGTGTATTCACTGTTGCAGTCATTACGTTTGGGTAGAATCCCAAAGCTATATTTGAGAGGCTGGAGCTAAACAGCACTGGGTGCGGCTATAAGGACCTGCAGAAAGTACAGTTGTGTACCTACCATAAATGTAGATGTTCGAGTGTATTCACTGTTGCAGTCATTACACTTGGGTAATCCTGCTGGCAGGCTACCCGCAGTCGGCCAGAGTTCCAAAGTCTATGTCCAGCGTCGATTGCCGTCGCCTCTTCCCTGACGTCAGTGCGCCAGGGGTATAAAAGATGCAACCAACACCATTTTCTTCAGTTTTTCTTGCCCCAGATGTCAGGTGCCCCCAGATAGGAAGGCTGAGAAAAAAAAAATTATGCCAAAAAGCATGCATGTACTAAAATAATAAGTTATGTACCTACCATAATGTACCATGTTAGTTGTCTTCTTCTCGCCTTCATTCTTGCTGGATGGGATCGGAGCCAATCTTCGGCTCAGACTCGGCCTTCTACTAAAGCTCGAGAGCTATTTACTGGCTCGAGGCTTCCCCATATCACACAATGCTAGGCGACAGATACATAGATCTCGTTTGCCGCTTTAGCTACGAGGTTGCGATTTTACCGGCTCCAGGTCGTATAAATCTTTTCTTGTATTTTTACTGTTATTTTTTGATAATCTTCCCTCTTAGTTTAAATTAGATTGTGTACCCCTTGAGATCCCACTTAAAAACTCTTTATTGTTGTTAGTTTCTTCCCTCCCCCCCACCCCCCCTTTAGGGTAGTGTGAGGCCTTATTAGCTACTTTTACTTAGTCTTATAGTTTGTTCTTGTATTTTATATATATATATATATATATATATATATATATATATATATATATATATGTGTGTGTGTGTGTGTGTGTGTGTGTGTGTATATATATATATATATATATATATATATATATATATATATACATATATATATATATATATATATATATATATATATATATATATATATATAGTTAGTAATAGTTGTGTATTTATAGTTGTTATTATTATTACTGTTAATTTTACCTAGTGTTTGTGTGTGTGCGCCTTATTTTATGCAACAGTTACCTGTTTCCTTTGGTATCCCTTTTTTAATATGTCTAAAGATACCAAAGTCTCCAGTTTGAAGAAGTGTGACTCGTGCTGTCAGAAGATGTCTCTGACAGACGGTCCCATTGTGTTTATTGCTTGGGCCCCCTACACCTGCAGGACTCTCGTGCGGTCTGCCATGCCTTCAGTCCGAGAGTCCTGCAGGAGCGTAGGAACAAGCTCATTTTGAGGGGCTTAAGTCTGAATAATCTCCGGCTAAGCCTCCGGTAAATCCTTAAACCCCGCCAAACCGTCGGCTCCCTGTTCGGAGCAGTCGCCAAGCAGAGCTCCTGCCTCCTCGTCGGTTCCGGCTGGAACAGACACTTAGAGACCTCAATCGGCTCCGACCTTGGTGTCGGAGCCTTCTCTGAGTCGAAAAAGTTCAAGGTTCCCTTCTTTAGAGTCCGTTCTTTCGGCTCCAAGGTCTCCATTGCTTCAATCGGAGCGGAGCCATAGGTCCCCACTCCTCTCAGTCCTCCAGGCTATCTGATCATGATTTGGAGAGGGTGGTCAGTAGGCTTCTAAAGTCGCAGGCACTGGCCAATATTTTGACGAGCCCTTATCAACAGACTGTGGCTATCCCTGTGTCTTCAACAGTTCCTCTTCAGACTCTTCCACTGTGCTCGGAGCCGGAGCTCGTTGGGGCTCAAATCGTTGGAGTGGAGCCAATACCACACCTTTCGGCTCCCGCATTGGCTCCGATCTCTTCACTGGTTCCGTCCTTGGAGGGATTCGGGTGCCGAGACTCCCTAGTCAGCTCCGAGGGGGCGAGTGGCATCGGACACTTGTCTGACCCATTTCTCCCTCTCGGGGCCTCTGTGCAGGTGAGCTCGGCCCCGACATCGGCCTCTGAGCCGTCCCTCTCGGTGCCAGGAGGGGTTCACATCTCTTCGGAGCGTGGACTCCCTTCTCTGCCTGACAGAGGTTCCTTCGAGGTCATGAGGAGTGTGTTCACTCCTGTGTCGCTCTGCGATCAGCCCCTTCGGCTCCTCCCCCCATGGTGCCTACATCGGTCTCTGTCCACCCTTCCTGACTCCAAGCGTGGAGAACAGACGCTCCATGTAGCCCCATTGGGTGTATCTTCCTCTTCTGAGGCCTCCCCTGATCATTCAGAGGAGCCCCTAGGAAGAGAAAATGTAAGAGGAAACATGTTGACTCCCCCGAGTCAGTCACGTCCGACACAGACTTGGAGGATTCGGAAAGGTCCCCAAGGTCCCCCTCTGAGGACGTCTCCTTTTTTGACATCCTTGAGATCCTTAGGCAGAGGGGGAACTGGACTGCCCTTAACCCTACAGAGGACGAGTCGGTGTACCTATACGCGTTTGGTTCTCGCCCTTCCACCTCCTGGGTGTCTCCGCCTTTCAACCCGCTCATGGAAGTGGTGGCTTGGAAGGCGTGGACAGCCCCAGACACAGTGGAACCAACTCCCTGCAGGCCCACTAAATTCATAACAGCCCCATCTGACAAATAGTTTTGACCCTTCAGTGCCTGCCCATCGACCTAATAAAGAAACTAGGACAATGGACAGATACGGGAAGCGGATGTTTTCTTCAGAGACCTTTTCCATGCGGTCGCTGAATTATCTGTGCCATTTCACCCGCCTTCAAAGGGATCTTGTCAAGGAACTGGGTGATACCCTTCAAGATCCATCAGCTGCGGGGTCTGCCAGCGGGTGACCCTTAACTCTATAGTCAACTCCTCCATGTGGTTCATTTCTTATGCAGCCGATGGGGCGAGTAGGGCCGCAGGCACATGTGTGGCTTTGAGAAGACATGCCTGGATGCGGTTATGTAACTTTGCTGACCCCTTAAAGGCGTCCTTCACCAATACTCCCTTTGATGGTTCGGCTTTGTTTGGACCACAGGTGAAGGATACACTTACCAGGTGTGAGCAGGAAGGCAAGACTCTCTCTGCCGTGGGAGTCCGTTTTTCTACTCCCTCTAGACCATACCCTAAAGGTCAGAAGAGTGGAAAAATGTGGTTTTGAAAACCCCAGGGAGTCGTGCCTGACACACGTGGCGAGTTTCCCTCCAGGGGCAGAGGAGGGAACAATAATAGATGCCGTCCGAGGGGGTCTGCAAAATCAGGGTAGCAGATAATCTTTGTCTAACAAACCCTTTCAGCACCCCTGAGGGGCTGCCCGACTGTCCACCTTCGGAGGCAGTCGGGGGAAGATTGTCATTGTACCCAGAAGCCTGGCAACTCCTCACACAAGACAAATGGGTACGGTCTATCATATCTGAGGGTTACAAAATCCCCTTTGTCCACACAACTGTACAAACAGGTCCCTTCCAGATGTTCCACCTGGTCTAAGGGAACAAGCAGTACTAGAAATTTCAAAACTGCTAAATAAAAAAAAAAAAAGGGGGGGGCATCCAGCCACTCCCAGCAGACCAGCAAGGATCCGGGATTTACTCCAAGTTCTTTTTGGTACCAAAAAAGACAGGGGACTGGAGACCCATTTTCGATCTCAGCAGGTTAAACAAATCTGTTCAAAGAACGAAGTTCCGGATGGTCACGCTTCAGTCCATTCTACCCTTTTTGGGTCAGGACAATTGGATGTGCTCCATAGACCTTCAGGATGCGTACTACCAAATCAAAATGGACAGGCGCTCTAGAAGGTTTCTCTGCTTCCGGCTGGGAGCCTTTGGTCTCACCACAGCCCCCAGAGTGTTCAAATGCATGGCAGTGGTTATGGCTCACCTGAGACTGCGAGGATTCCAGGTGTTTCCATATCTAGATGACTGGCTCCTAACTGCTTCCACCAGGCATCAACTACTGCGAGCCAGGGATTATACCATCCAAACTTGCTCCGAGCTAGGTATCTCTATAAACTTCAAAAAGTCTGCATTGTCACCTTGTCAATCTATAACCTTTCTAGGCGCAAGATTAAATACAAAAGAGCTGTCGGCAAAACTTCCCTTAGAAAGAGTATCAGACATTCACCGACATGTCCAGACCTTACTACAGTGCAAGAGAATTCAGGCCAGATTTGTACTGAAAACCTTGGGTCTCATGGCAGCAGCAATCACATTACTTCCCTTGGCTCGTTTTCACATGCGAATCCTTCAATGTATGCTTTTTACCCAATGGTCGTTTCAGCAGCTTCCGATGTCTCACAACATAGTAATCACCCAGTCGTGCAAAGACCACCTTTCTTGGTGGATGGTCTCCTCTCAAGTACAAGGCAGACCGTTTGTTCTTCCTCATGTTGCCACGGTGACAACGGATGCTTCCCTGATCGGGTGGGGGGTAGCATTTTCAGGGCAGGACTGTCCAGGGCACTTGGCAACCTGTAGAGTACCACCTGCACATAAACGTCTTGGAGATGAGAGCGGTACTTTTATCACTGCAAGCTCTTCAGGACTCTCTACCCACCGGGACTATTGCAATTCAGATGGACAATATGTCTGAAGTGTGGTACATCAACAAGCAGGGCGAAACCAGATCCTATCCCTTATGTCGAGAAGCACTCGGACTCTGGCAGCGGGCGATCTCCTCTCAACGGTTTCTGATAGCAACGCACATCCCCGGGAAGTTCAACGGCATAGCGGACAGGCTAAGCAGAGCTATTCTCATGCCTCACAAGTGGTGTCTCAGTCAGTAGCGGACAAAATTTTCTGCAGATGGGGTCAACCTTGCTGCGACCTTTTCGCAAACCCTCTCAACAACAAGTGCGACAACTACTTCACTCTTCCCCCTCCCTGGCCACTCCCCCAGAGATGCTCTAGTTCACGATTGGCCCCGGGGTCTTCTGTATGCATTCCCACCATTTCCCTTAATTCCAAAACTAATTCAGAAAGCGACCGCATTGGGATCCAGGATGCTAGTCATTGCCCCTTACTGGCCTCGATAAATTTGGTTCCCATTCCTGCATCGTCACCTACTGGAGCAGCCTTGGAATCTGGACCCAGTGCCAGACCTCTTGGTCCATCAGTCGGGCGGGCTGCACCAATCCCTTCAGTCTCTCAACCTCACAGCTTGGTTGCTCTACTTCCAGTCTTAGCCAGGCTTCCACACATTTCTCAGCCAGTGCGTGAAATCATCCTTTCTTCGCACAACTCTACTACCAGAAAGACTTATGCTAGTAAGTGGAAACGTTTCTCTTTCTAGGCAGAAGCTAGAAATATAGACCCCTTTACAACCCCTATCCATAAAGTACAGTTTTGTACCCACCATAAATGTAGATGTCCGAACAGGATAGCATCTGCAGTCATAACAAATGGGTTGTCCTGTCGTCAGGCAGCCATTCGGTCGGCCGGATTCCAAAGTCTGGGTCCGGCTTCGGCTGTCGCACTTCACCCAGCGTCATCTCTGCTGGTCTTTGGGTATAAAGGCATCAGCCGACGCCATTTTCCTCAGTGTTTCTTGCCCCAGATGCCAGTTGCCCTCTTGGAAAGCTAAAATTTTGGATAAATGCCAATGTTTCCAAAAAGGTAGAAGGCAAACACAAAAAATAAGCATGTATGTACATATATACAAACAAATACACCATAAGAGACTCCCCCCCAGCTAGCTATTAGGAGGGTAAATACCCTAGGAGTACCACAGAGGGGAAGGAGGGTGGGTAATCCTGACTGCAGATGCTATCCTGTTCGGACATCTACATTTATGGTAGGTACAAAACTGTACTATGTCCTTCAAGGATGCATCTGCAGTCATAACAAATGGGTAGAATACCATAGCCAAACTAGGGGTGGAGGAAGAAAAATAATGGTGTAGTTAGGATCCCTTGCAGTACAGCAGTGGCAAACCCTGCTCGGGATCTAGAGTATAGAGGTAAATTATAATGCTTGGCAAATGTATGCACGGAGGTCCAAGTAGCCGCCTCAATAATGTCCTTGGTTGCCACTCCTCGTAAGAAAGCTGTGGTAGTGGCTGTAGCCCTTGTAGAATGAGGTCTTATGTTCTGTGGAATTGGTTTTCCATGGTAGGAGTAACAGAATCTTATGCAATTACCTATCCATTTTGAGATTGTCTGTTTGGAAATTGCTTTTCCTTCCCTTCCTGTTGCATAGGCTACTAAAAGCTGGTCAGTTTTTCTGTTACCTTTGGTTCTGTCCAGGTAGTAGCGTAACTGTCTATGTACATCCAAGGTATGCAGCAGTCTTTCCCTCCTGTTCTGTGGATTGGGAAAGAAGGTAGGTAGGTGGATTGCCTGGTTTAAAGACACTCTGGATACCACCTTAGGCATAAATGTAGGATTAGTTCTCATGGACACCCTATCTTGATGGAAGATTAGGAATGGTTGTACTGCCATTAAGGCCTGTAGTTCCGAAACCCTCCTTGCTGAAGTAATTGCCAGTAGGAAAGCAGTTTTCCATGATAGGTGTTGAAGATCTGCTGTTGCTGCTGGTTCAAATGGAGGGAGTGTCAATTTTTCTAGCACAAAGTTCAAGTCCCATGCTGGTAATGGTGGTTTCCTAGGAGGTTTTACATTCTTGATCCCTCTGAGGAACTGCCTGAGTAGAGGATGCGAAAAGACAGGTGGATCGAAGCTGTATTCTGCTGAAACAGCTGATGCATGTATCTTGAAGGAGGAATAGGACAGGCCTGTATGTAGAAGCTCTGCCAAGTACTCCAGGATGTTAGCAATATCTATGTTCGACACATCTTTTCCTCTTTCAGTACTCCAAATGACAAACCTTTTCCATTTCCTGCATAGTTCCTTCTTGTTGAAGGTCTGCGGGCTTCAAGGATAATGTCTTTAACCCTTTGGGATAGGTCTGGGTTAGTTGCTGCTATGCGATGTTCCAGGCAGTCAGTTGCAAGGTTTTTAGGTTTGGGTGCATGATGTTGTAGTTGTTTTAAGTTAACATCAAAGGCATCAGGGGTATTGACCAAATTCTGCCCCGAGACATGCTCCTCAGCAATGGATACCAGTGTTGTCTTGGCCAATTCGGAGCTATCAGGATTATCCTTGGACGTTCCTCTTTGATTTTCAGTAGTACCTTGTGCATCAAAGGAAGAGGTGGAAATGCATATGCTGTCAGGCCTTTCCAACTGAAGGATAGAGAGTCCACCTTCCATGCAAGTGGGTGGCATGTCCTTGTGCAGAATTTTTTGAGCTGGTGATTGAGTGGGGATGCGAATAGGTCTATTTGTGGCATTCCCCATTTCTTTGTGATGGCCTTGAAGATGTCCGGGTGTAGCATCCATTCGTGAGCATCCGAGGTGGTTCTGCTTAACATGTCTGCTAGGGTGTTTTCTTTTCCCGGCACAAATATTGCCTGTAACTGGATGTTGTAGCTCAGAGCCATATTCCAAAGGTCCAGAGTCATTCTGCATAGGGGTATGAATGAGTGCCTCCCTGTTTGTTGATGTACCACATAACTGTGGTGTTGTCTGTCCTTATCATTAAATGGCCTTCTTTGAGGAATGGTCTGAATTTCTGGATTGCTAGTTTTACTGCCAGCATTTCTTTTTGGTTTATGTGCAGGTGCAGCTGGTCTTGAGTCCACAATCCTTGTATGCATTTGTCCAACATGTGCGCCCCCCCAGCCTAGGTCTGAGGCGTCCGTTGTGATGGTTTGGCTTGCTTGAAAGTTGTGGAAGGGTAAGCCTGGGTTTGACTGGCATGCTTGAGCCCACCATAGGAACTCCTGTTTCAGGCATGGGATTAGTGGGATTTGGTTTCTAAGCTGTGCCTGTGTTGAGACCATAAATTCTTTAGGTACCACTGTAGCTTTCTCATATGCAGTCTGGCATGTGGGACCAAGATTATGCATGATGCCATGAAGCCCAAGGCCTGCAGTACTTTTCTTGCTGTTAGTTTGTTCTGCTTTGTTAATGCCAAGAAGTAAAGAGGGAGTTGTTTTGTTTTTCTGCAGTTAGGAATGCCATTTGTTTTACTGTGTCCAATTCCGCACCCAAGAATGTTCTTGTTTGGGATGGTATCAGTCTTGACTTTTGTAAATTGACTGTGTATCCCAGGGCTTGTAGTAAGCAAATGACTCTTTGTAAATCTGTTGTCAGCTTGCTTTTGTTGTCCGCTTGTAACAGGCAGTCGTCCAGGTATGGATAAATTTGGATTCCCTGTAGCCTGCAGTGGCGATTACTGATGCCAGGCATTTTGTGAATACTCTGGGCAGTAGATAAGCCAAAGGGCAATGCTGAGAATTGATAATGCTCTGATCCTGCAAGAAATCTGAGGTATCTTCTGCAATTTGGTCGTATGGGGACGTGCAGGTATGCCTCCTTGAGATCTAGAGTTACCAGCCAACACTCCTTGCCCAGCATGGGAAGAAGTTGCTGTAGGGTCAGCATTTTGAATTTTGGGACAATGATGTATGTGTTTAAGACGGACAGGTCGAGAATAGGTCTCCAACTTTTCTCTTTTCTTGGTACTAGGAAGAGTCTGGAGTAGAATCCTTTGCCCTGTTCTGTTAATGGTACTCTTTCCACAGCTCCCATCTTTGTTAATTCCGCTATCTGCTTTAGAGCTTCTGTTTTTTGATTTGGAGGTAGGTTTGGCATTCCTCTTTTTACTGGTAAGGTGTGGAAGTGGAACCTGTAGCCTTGGTCTATGGTTTGCAAAATCCACTTGTCTTTTGTGATATAGTGCCAATTTTTCAAAAATAAAGCAAACTTTCCGCCTAAAGGTGCTGCTATTTGCTCCCTGGTAGGCGGTGTCAGAGCCAAGTCACTGTGATTGTCCTGCTGCAGTGGCAGTGGTTGTGTCTGTGCCTCGGTTATTGCCTTGCCACTGTCGTCCTCTGTAGGCACCTCCTCTGGATTGATTTCTGCCTCTAGAGCGTCTATTCCTGCCTCTGAGATTTTGAGGAGTCTGGAAAGGACCAATTTTTGGCAGGCCAGTTCCTGCTAAACCTTGGGGGCTGAACCTGTAAGAAATCCTTAACTGTTTGTACAGATTTTGCCTTCTCTTCCATTTTCTTCATTACTTGCTGAGCAGGTGTACCAAATAGACTGGCCTTATCCATAGGAGCATCTAACAGCTTTGCTTTAACATGATCCGGCAAGACCTGTTCTTTCAACCATGCATGCCTTCTTATCACTGTGCCAGTCATGGCTGATCTAAATGAAGCCTCCAGTGCATCATAGCCACATTTTAAAGAATGGTTACTAACCTGTTGGATGTTATTCACCATTTCTAAAACATATTTCTTATCTAAGGAGTCATCAGAGGACAGTTTCTTAGTTAACTGATCAAGCATAAACTCTTGGTATTGAATCATATGAAACTGACAGTTTAAAGCTCTAGCTGAGAGAGTAGCAGAGGTGTAAACTTTTTTCCCCCATCTCTCTAAGGACCTGGATTCCCTTTCAGAAGGAATAGGGTTTTTTGCTGAGGTCGAGGCTACTGCCTTAGGCCCCTGGGATATAATCTCAGGATCTGCAAGTGGGGCCTTGTATAGGTGGTGATGAGTGTCTGGCACCCTGTAAAATCTATCTGGTTTGGCAGGGGCTGGAGGTAAAGTATCAGGAGCAGTGCAAACATCATTAAATGCATCATCCACAACAGGCAGTACTGGAGGTATAGCTAAGGGCCTATGTTGTGGTAAGTGCAGAAAGGTCCTAAGCCTTTTTCTTGAATCTGAGAAATCTTGTCCCTGCCATTGGAATTGTTCTCTCATGGCATGTAAGGTTTCCCCAAAGGAGAATTCCTCTGGTGGAGAGGCAGATGGAATGGATTCATCAGCATTGGAGTCTTCATAAGTGGAAAAAGGAGCCTCTGGCTGGTCTGTAATGTCTGAGTCATCCGCAGAATCAGAGGACACTGGCTCGGGGGGCTCTGCTCTAGATCTCTTTTCTGGGGGCTGAGAGGCCCTGTCTGGGTGAGATTGGGATCCCCTGATTAAGGATATTAAATCCTCTGCCAGAGTAAGCATTTGTGAACTAGAAGTGGGCCTGTGTGAGGGGGGCTTAACAGGCACTGATTTAACAGTTTTGGCTGCTTTAGCCCTGGCAAAGGCCTTAATAGACATGGCTGCAGGAGGCCTAGCAGCACCACGTGTTGGGGTAGAGACATCCAAAGGGATGGTGTCTGATAAACCACTAGTAACCACAGTAGTAGGCAAAACTTCTGAGGCCGATTCAACTAAGGTAGCAGGAGCCTCAGTAGTAGTCATGGATTCGGCTGAAGATTGACCGGCTTTCTCGGTTTCGGCCGAAACAGAGACACTCGCGGCTTTGCGTTTTTTAACAATTTGGGTAGTCTGAGGATCCGACGGCATAATGTACGCAAAATCTGAGCCGAAAAACTGTTCAGCAAACTCCGACCGACGCCTAAGCGTTAACCGGTTGAAGGAAGCACAGGCGAACAGGCTGCTACGTCGTGGTCTGGGCCTAAGCAAGGCAGGCAGTAAGAGTGGAAATCTTTATGAGGTATTTGTTTCCCACAAGTTAAACAGTTATTGACTTTTTCTGACATCAGCTGAGGCAAGAAAGAGTCCCCAACGGGGTACTTAGCTTTTTAGAAGTCTTCGAAGTAGTATTCGGTAGTAGTAATCTCTGGATCTGACCGACCGGCACTTGCGAACAGCTTCTGCTTCGGGCGCCACGCGGCAAGAAAGACTGGGGAAAATGGCGTCGGCTGATGCCTTTATACCCGAAGACCAGCAGAGATGACGTCGGGTGAAGTGCGACATCAGCCGAAGCCGGACCCAGACTTTGGAATCCGGCCGACCGAAGGGCTGCCTGACGACAGGACAACCCATTTGTTATGACTGCAGATGCATCCTTGAAGGACATCGTTCTAGATTTTGGCAGAACTTTTTCAAGCAGGTTCCTCATCTGACACCATTAGAGTCCAGTTGGCTGCTATAGCTAATTTCCACGCTGGCCTGTCAGAGACCAGCATCATGTCCCACAAACTTTGTAAAGCTTTTCTTAAAGGGACTATTTTACTTAGGCCCCCGGTAAAAGATCCCCCGCCTCCGTGGGATTTGAACCTGATATTAACTTCATTGATTCTCCCTCCTTTTGAACCTGCGGCTTCCTGTTCCTTAAAATTACTCTCCTGGAAGACTATCTTCTTAGTAGCCATCACCTCAGCTAGGAGAGTGTCGGAACTTCAAGCCCTCTGTATTCGTACTCCTTATCTTGTTTTTCACAAAGATAGAGTTTCACTGAGGACTAATCCTTCCTTTTTACCCAAAATACCTTCCGAGACCAATCTGAGTCAGGCTATTGATCTTCTTGTCTTTTTTCCTTAATATTCGAACAGAGCTGAACAAAAGTTGCACTATTTGGACGTTCACAGGCAATTATGTTTTTATTTGGATAGGACAAAGCAAACAAGAAAATCGGACCAACTCTTCCTGTCCTATGCTGAGGGCAAGCAGGGCCTGCCAGTTTCTAAAGTAACCTTATCCATGTGGTTGGCCTCTCTTATTACTTTCATTTACCAACTGAGACAAAGACCTTCCTACAAAACCAAAAGCTCATTCCACCACAGCATTAGCTACGTTGGTAGCTTTTCAGGCAAGACTTCCAATGGAATCTATTTGTGCTGCAGCCACGTGGGCCACTCCTCATACTTTCATTTCACATTACAAGTTAGATATGGCCTCCAGGAGTAGAGCTGACTTTGGTTCCACTGTGCTCAAGAGTCTGTTCCAATGAGCCACCCAGGACTAAGGTGCTTGGGACGCTGTCCCATCCAGCAAGAATGAAGGCGAGATAACTTCTTAATGTTAAGTTGTCTATGTACCTACCATAACGTTCCATGTTAGTTGTCTTGTTCTCGCCTTCTTTCTTGCGTCCAACCCTCCATCCCCCTAGCCTGGACAGAGAGAAGAATCCCCTTGGAGGCCTTCTTCCTCTGGTTGACTCTTTACTAGGTTACATCCTCCTCTGTTTTTAGCACTGTAGGTAAACCTTGTAGTGGGGACGGGAGTCTCCATGGTGTTAGCTCTGCCAAACGAGATCCGGGTATCTGTCGCCTAGCATTGTGGGATATGGGGAAGCCTGGATTTAGAGTAGAGAGGTAAGTGGTAGTGCTTGGTGAAAGTGTGCACTGAACTCTAAGTAGCGGCTTCTAAAATGTCTATGGTTGGTACTCCTCTGAGAAAGGCTGCTGAAGTGGCTGCTGCTCTGGTAGAATGTGGCTTAATGCCCTTAGGTGCTGATTTGCCATGTTGTGCATAAAAGAAGCGAATGCAGTGTCCTATCCATTTTGAAATTGTCTGCTTTGAGACGGGCTTTCCTTATGATCCTGCAGCATAGGCTATAAATAGTTGCTCAGTTTTTCTGAAAGCTTTTCTTTTGTCCAAGTAGATTTGTAGCTGTCTGTGTATGTCCAAAGTGTGTAGAAGTCTCTTCCCTTTATTTTTGGGATTTGTATAGAAAGTTGGCAAATGAATGGTTTGGTTAAGAGCCAACATTGGAAACCACCTTTGGCATAAATGTTGGGTTTGTCCTTAGAGAGACCCTGTCCTGGTGAAAAATGATGAAATGTTCCACTGTCATTAATGCCTGTAACTCTGAGACTCTTCTTGCAGAAGTTATTGCTAGGAGCAGAGCAGTTTTCCATGATAAGAATTTTATATCAGCTGTGCTGGCTGGTTCAAAAGGAGGCAGTGTGAGCTTTTCTAAAACAAAAATTGAGATCCAAAGTAGGTACTGGTGCTCTCCTTGGGGGTCTTGTGTTTTTTGCCCCTCTGAGGTACTGTCTTTGTAGTGGATGTGAAAAAATAGGAGGTTCTGTATTGTAATGAGCTGAAATGGCCGAGGCATGGATCTTAATAGATGAAAAGGATAGGCCTTCGTCCAGCATCTCAGTTAGGTATTGTAAAATCTGGGGTATATTTGGAAAAGTGGTTTGAGCCCTTGTGCCTGGTTCCAAGCACAGAATCTTTTCCATTTTTCTGCATAAATTTCCTAGTGCTGGGCCTCCTGGCTTCCAAAATGACATCCATAACAGCTTTAGAGAGAGGTGTGGTCTGAGTGGCTATACTATCTGCCATGCAGCCAGATTTAAGGTTCTTAGCTGACTGTGCAGAATCTGATTGTTTTGAGTCAGAAGATGAGGAATTTGAAGTAAAGGCCAGGCTGGGCCTTGAGACAAGCTCTTTAGGACTGGGTACCAGTGCTGGCGTGGCCAGTCTTAGGCAATCAGGATCATTTTTGCCTTCTCTTGTCTGACTTTTAGGAGTACCTTGGGAAGAAGAGGCAGTGGAGGGAAGGCATAAACTGTCAGGGTTTTGCAGCTGAATGACCGAGCATCCACTTTCCATGCTTGCGAGTTATAAGTTCTTGTGCAGAATTTCTGTAGTTGGCAGTTGTGAGGGGAGGCAAAAAGATCTAGGTCTGGGCATCCCCATTTCCTTGTTATCATGCTGAACACCTGTGGATTTAGTTTCCATTTGTGAGGATCCATGAGATTTCTGCTTAATTAGTCTGCCAGTGTATTTTCGTTCCTGGCAGGAATTGTGCCTTCAGATGTACCTGATGGGGCAGTGCTGTGTTCCACAAAGGCATGGCTTGCCTGCAGAGGGGGTAGGAATGTGTGCCCCCTTGCTTATGTACCACATAACTGTGGTATTGTCAATCTTTATTAATAGTTGTCCTGCATGTAGTAGGTCCTTGAAAGCTGTCAGGGCATTCTGTACAGCTAGCATCTCTTTTTGATTGATGTGAACATGCATTCGTTCCTTGGGCCACGTGCCCTGAATACATTTTCCTGCTATATGTGCCCCCAGGCATAATCCGATGAATCAGTTATTGTCTGCCTGGGCTGTGGGTAAGGTGAAAGGCTGTCCCTTGTTGTGGTGACAGGTCCTGGACCACCATCGAAATTCCTGTTGTAGGCAGGGAATTAAAGTTATTATTGTTTCCAGGCTGTGGCAATGTTGAGTCCAAACACTTTTTAGATACCATTGGAGTTTTCCTCATATGCAGTCTTGCATATGGAATTAGTAGAATGCAGGACGCCATGAAGCCCAGGGCCTGCAGAATTTTTCTTGCAGGGAGCTGGGTCTTTGTTGCCATCATTTGAAAGTAATGAGTCAGTTGCCTTTGCTTGTCTGGCGTGAAAAGCCATCTGGGCAGTTGTATTTAAGCTTGCACCCAGGAATATTATCTCTTGAGAGGGCACTAGTTTTGATTTCTTTTTGTTTACTGTGTACCCTAGGAAAATTAGTAATCTTTTTACAAACGCCACACGTTTTAGAAGAATGTCCTAGCTCTCTGTTTGAATAAGGCAGTCGTCCAAGTAGGGATATATTTGAATTCCTCTCTGTCTGCAAAATGCAATTACTGGTGCCAGGCATTTTGTGAAGACCCTGGGCGTACTAGATAAGCCAAAGGGCAGTGCAGAGAATTGGTCATGCAATGAGCCAGCTATGAATCTGAGATATCTTCTGCAAGACTGTCTGATTGGGACATGCAGGTATGCCTCCTTGAGGTCCAAAGTAACCAGCCAAGCCTTCTTGCCCAGCATGGGTAGAAGTTGCTGCAGTGTTAACATTTTGAATTTTGGAACATTCAGGAAAGTATTTAGGATGACAAGTCCAGTATTGGTCTCCAGGCTTTGTCCTTTCTGGGTACTAGGAAAAGTTTTGAGTAAAATCCTTGTCCCTGTTCTTGCTGTGGTACTCTTTGAATAGCTCCCATGTCCACGAGAGCAGCAATTTGTTTTTGTGCCTCTGCCCATTGGTTTTGTGGCAGGTCCGGCATACCTTTTGATTTTGGAAGGGTGTGAAAGTGGAACCTGTAACCCTGAGAAACAATATTCAGTACCCATTTGTCCTGGGTGATTATGTGCCAATTTTGTGAGAAAAGTGCTAGCTTTCCCCCTAGGGGTGCTGCCAAAAGTTAAGTGCTTGGCATTTGTAGAGGAAGTCATTGGGACTGTTTCCTATAAGGTTGTGATTTGTCTTCTCCTCCTTTGGGGGCTGAATCACCCCACTGTTTAGGTCTGTAGGAGCCTTGAGGCTGAGATCTGCCTCTTGGGCATCTGTATCTGCCTCTGAGGCCCGTCTGACACCTGAAAGGACCAATTTTTGAATGCCAGTTTCTGCTAAACCTAGGTGGTTGAACCTGTAAGAAATCCTTTACTGTCTGCATTGATTTTGCTTTATCCTCCATTTTCTTTAACACCTCTTTTGCCTTAACACCAAACAAACTATCATGATGTAGTGGAGCATCCAATAATTTTACTTTAACATGTTCAGATAAACTTTGTTCTTCTAACCAAGCATGTCTTCGAATGACAGAGCCTGTAACTGCGGCTCTACAAGAAGCCTCCAATGAATCAAAACCACATTGCAGAGTATGCTTTCCCACTTGTTCAGCTACATGCAATAAATCCTGCACTTCCTGTCAGGACTTTGAGTTGGTAAGCATTTTCTGTTTTAACAAAGACATGAGGTACTGTTGATATTTAAGTATGTGAAACTGGCAGTTTAAAGCCCTTACAGCTAAATTAACAGAAGTGCAAACTTTTTTCCCCCATCTATCCAGAGCTCTGGAATCCCTATCAGAGGGGACAGGGTTTTTAGCAGTGGAAGCCTTAACCCCTTTAGGACCCTGAGAAATTGTTTCTGGGTCCGCAGCAGGGTTTTTGTAAAGAAATTTTTGAGAGTCAGGGACCCGGTAGTACCTGTCTGGCTTGACTGGTGCAGGGGGTAAAGAATCGAGACAGACTGGATTCAGAGAAAACATCAACAATATCAAGGACAGGGGGGAAAGCCAGGGGCCTGTGCTGAGGCAATAAAAGAAAGTCTCTGAGCCTTTCCTTGTATTCTGAGTAATCCTGGCTCTCCCAATGGAAATGCTCCCTCATGGTGTGCAGGGTTTCCCCAAAACAATAATCCTCAGGCGGAGAGGCTGAAAGTATAGATTCTTCTGCATCAGAGTCCTCATAGGGAGGGAGAGACTATCCCTGGTCTGAAGAGGAATCAGAGGAAATAGAAACCTGGTCAGAGGAATCAGTCAGTGTCTTGCCTAGGCCTTTTATCAGGAGGGGGATGGGAACCCCTGATCAAAGTAATTAGGTCCTCGGCCATTTTAAGCATCTGTTTCTTTGGCATGGATGACTGTCCAGGAGAATGCTGTACTTGTTTCCTTGTCTTTAATGGTGTTTTTGACTTTGCCTTGGCTGCTGCAGTGGACTTAATATAAGCTGTGAAGGTCTGAAAACCTTCAGAAGCCGATGCCTGCTCAGCGGCTCCGGACCCATCAGAGAGAATAGTTTCCACAGGCCCAATACCTTGAGTTTCTAGAGGCCTAGGTGTCTCCACGTGGGAGTCTGATATGGCCTGTGGTTCTGAGGTAGCGGGTGTCAGGGGCTGCGAAAGCACCTCACTGAGAACCGGCGACTGGCCTAGAAGAGGCTTTGTCAGTTTTGGACCTCAGATGCCTGTCCTTTTCTTTGTTGTTGCGTTTTTTATGAAATCTGGTCTTCGGTTGTTCCAACGGCATTATGAAGTTAAACCTTCGGCCAAAGTAATGTAAACCAAAATCAAACTGACGCTTAGTGCGTTTGTTGAATCTAGCACAAAACCGACAACTATTAACGTCGTGGTCAGGGCCTAGGCAAGGAATACAGTAAAGAGTGTAAGTCCTTATGAGGTATTTGCTTCTCACAAGAAATAGAATTGTTAACTTTTACCGACATCGGTCTGGCGCAAGAAAAAGTTTCCCCAACAGGGTACTTGGCTTTATTGAAGACTTTGGTCCTGAAACTCTACTTCGAAAATCTCAGGAGTCGGTCAACCGACACTTGCGAACTGCTTTTGCTTCGGGCACCGCGCGGCAATAAAGACTGAAGAAAATGGCGTCATTTGCATCTTTTATACCCCTGGCGCACTGACGTCAGGGAAGTGGCGACAGCAACCGATGCCAGACCTAGACTTTGGAAGTCTGGCCAACCGTGGGTAGCCTGCCAGCAAGATAATCCAAGTGTAATGACTGCAACAGTGAAACACGAACATCTGCAGTGGCAAAGCCTGCCCTGGACTTAGAGTAGAGAGGCAAATAATGCTTTGTAAAGGTGTTAACAGAACTCCAAGTAGCAGCCTCTAGAATGTCTTTGGTTGGTACTCCTCTGAGAAAGGCTGCTGAAGTAGCTGCAGATTTGGTGGAATGAGACCTAATACCCTTGGGCACAGGTTTATCATGGTGTAAGTAGCAGAAACGGATGCAGTGGCTTATCCACTTTGAAATTGTCTGCTTTGAAATAGCCTTTCCTTCTGATCCTGCAGCATATGTCACTAGGAACTGCTCAGTTTTTCTTAGAGCTTTAGTCCTGCTCAAGTAGAATCTTGGCTGTCCGTGTACGTCCAAGGAATGCAGAATTCTCTCCCCCTTGTTCTGCGGATTTGGAAAAAAGGTTGGCAGATGAATTGTCTGGTCAAGAGCCACACTGGAAGCCACCTTAAGCATAAATGTAGGATTTGTCCTCAGAGACACCCTGTCTGGGTAAAATATGAAAAAAGGCTCTACAGCCATGAGGGCCTGTAACTCCTTGCTGAAGTAATTGCTAGTAGCAGAACTGTTTTCCATAAGAACTTTATATCAGTGGTAGCAGCTGGTTCAAATGGAGGCAGGGTGAGCTTTTCCAACACATAATTGAGGTCCCATGCAGGTAATGGTGATCGTTTAGCAGGCCTTAAATTTTTGGCTCCTCCAAGATGCTGCTTTAATAAAGGGTGAGAAAAGATTGGCGGCTCTGTATTCTAAAGAGCCGAAATGGCAGAGGCATGGATTTTAATTGATGAGAAAGACAGGCCTTTGTCAAGCATCTCATTTAAGTATTGTAATATCTGAGGAATATTTGGTTCTGCTGTATCAGCTCCTTGCGCTTAATTCCAAGCACGGAATCTCTTCCATTTGCCAGCATAAGATTTTCTAGTACTAGGCCTTCTGGCTTCCAAAATGACATCTATCACAGCTTTACAGAGAGGTGGTGTTTGTATAACTACATGATCAGCCATGCTGCCAGGTTCAGTGTCTGTAGTTGATTGTGCAGGATCGGATTGTTTTGCTGGGACAGTAGTTGAGGTCTTTGAGGTAAGGTCCAAGCTGGGTATTGAGACAAGTTCCTTAAGACTGGGTACCAGTATTGGCGGGGCCAGTCCGGGGCAATTAGAATCATCTTTGGTTTCTCTTACCTGACTTTTAGGAGGACCTTGGGGAGACGAGGAACTGCGTAAACCAATAGGTTTTTCCAGCTGAAGGATAGGGCGTCCACTTTCCATGCTCGTCTGTGATAAGCCCTTGTGCAGAATCTTCTCAATTGATAATTTTGAGGAGACGCAAACAGATCTATGTCTGGGCTCCCCCATTTCTCTGTTATCATGCTGAAGACTTGTGGATTTAGTTTCCACTCATGAGGATCCATAAGGTTTCTGCTTAAATCATCTGTCAGAGTATTTTGCTTTCCTGGCAGGAATTGAGCGTGAAGATGTATTTGGTAGGTCAAAGCTGTGTCCCACAGTGCCATGGCTAATCTACAAAGAGGGTATGAGTGTGTGCCCCCTTGCTTGTTTATATACCACATGACCGTGGTGTTGTCTATCAGTAGTTGTCCTGGATGAAGCAAGTCCTTGAAGGCTGTTAAGGCATTTTGAACAGCTAGCATCTCTTTCTGGTTGATATGTAGATGCATTTGGTTTGGGGTCCATATGCCCTGAATGCATCTTCCTGCCATGTGGGACCCCCAGGCATAATCTGATGCGTCTGTTAAGGTTTGGCTGGCAGGGGTTAGAGTGAAGGCTCGTCCCATGTTTTGGTGACATGCCTTTGCCCACCATAGAAACTCCTGTTGTAGGCAGGGAATGAGATGAATCATTGCTTCCAGACTGTGAGAATGTTGACTTCAAAAACTTTTTAGGTACCATTGAAGTTTCCTCATATGCAGTCTTGCATATAGAATCAGTAGGATGCAGAATGCCATGAAACCCAGAGCCTGCAGAATTTTTGCTTGTCTGGCGTGAGGTAAGCCATCTGGGCAGTTATAATCAAGCTTGCACCCAGAAATGTTATCTTTTGAGAGGGTACCAGTTGTGATTTTTTTTCATTTATTGTGTACCCTAGGCATGTTAGAAGCCTTTTCACAAACGCCAGGTATCAAACAATGTCCTTGTTCTCTGCTTGAATGAGACAGTCGTCCAAGTAAGGATATATCTGTATACTTCTTTGTCTGCAAAATGCAATTACTGATGCCAGGCACTTTGTAAAGACCCCGGGCGCAGTAGATAAGCCAAAGGGCAATGCAGAGAATTGGTAATGCATTAAGCCAGCCTTGAATCTGTGGTATCTTCTGCACGATGGTCTAATTGGGACATGCAGGTATGCCTCTTTTAAAGTCTGTCACCAGCCAAGTATTCTTGCCCAGCACGGGCAGAAGCTGCTGCAAAGTCAGAATTTGAAATGTCCAGATGTGTTCAAAATCGATAAATCCAGTATTGGCCATCAGGACTTGTCCTTTCTGGGTACCAAGAACAACCTTGTCCTTTTTCCTGTTCTGGTACTGGCTTAATGTCCCCCATATCCATGAGGGACATACCCTGTTTCTGTGCCTCTGCCCATTGATTTTTTGGCAGATCTGGCCAACCATTTGCCATTGGCAGAGTGTGGAAATGGAATCTGTATCCCTGTGATACTATGTTTAGAACCCACTTGTCCTGGGTTATTAATTGCCAATTTTGAGCAAAAAGTGCTAATTTTCCCCCTATGGGTGCTGCCAAACGGTAAGTGCTTGGTGTAGGCAAAGGGAAGTCATTGGGATTTGTTTTCTGTTGGCTTGCGCTTCATCTCCTCCAGATTTGGAGGTAGAAGTGCCCCATTGCTTTGACCTGTATGAATCTTGCACCTGGTATCTGGAACCCTTAGGGCGTCTGGATTTGCCCCTTTGAGCTCTGACACAGGAAAGGACCAATTTTTGTAGGTCAGTGTCTACTGAATCTTGGTGGCTGCACTTGTATGAAGTCTAACAGTTTGCATAGACTTAGCTTTGTCTTCCATTTTCTTTAAAACCTCTTCTGCCTTAATACCAGACAGAGAATCATGCTGTAAAGGTGTATCTAAGAAATTTAGCTTTAACATCATCAGGCAAATTTTGTTTCTTTAGCCAGACATGCCTCCTAATCATAGATCCAGTAACTGCGGCCTTGCAGGAGGCCTCTAAGGAGTCAAAACCACATTGCAAAGTATGCTTTCCAACCTGTTCAAGCTGCATGCAATAATTCCTGCAATTCTTTATTTTCTACACATTCAGA
Organism: Protopterus annectens; assembly: GCF_019279795.1. Classification (NCBI taxonomy): domain Eukaryota; kingdom Metazoa; phylum Chordata; order Ceratodontiformes; family Protopteridae; genus Protopterus; species Protopterus annectens. The sequence goes on along the minus strand of NC_056733.1, from coordinate 3,407,353 downwards.
AATCAACAATTTTCTCTTTCAGCAATCCCATAACATGTTGTTGGTACTTAAGCATATGAAATTGACAGTTTAAGGCCCTGATTGCCAAGGTTGCAGATGTATAAACCTTTTTTCCCCATCTGTCCAGTGCCCTTGAATCTGTCAGAGGGGGGTAGGTTTTTCGCTGTTGAGGCCTTTGGACCCTGTGAAATAGTTTCAGGATCATCAGCAGGTTTCTAGATAAAAATTTATGTGAGTCAGGGACCCTGTAATATCCGTCAGGCTTACTGGGAGCCCGAGGTAAGGAGTCTGGGGACAAGCTGGACTCAGAAAACACATCATCCACAATGTCTACAACAGGGGGAATAGCTGAAGGCCTGTGCTGAGGGAGAAGGAAATCCCAGAGACTCTTTTTTGATTCTGAGAAGTCTTGACTCTCCCAGTGGAAATGCTCCCTCAAAGTATGCAAGGTTTCTCCAAATGAATAATCCTCAAGAGGAAATGCAGATGGTATAGACTCCTGTGCATCAGAATCCTCATAGAGAGGTATAGAATTCCTTATCAGGTTTGTATTTCTTCTGAATCCTCTTTTGATGTGAAGATTCATAATCAGTGTCTTGCCTAGGCCTCTTATCTGGAGGGGGACGGGTACCCCTGAACAAGGTAATATAGTCTTCAGCCATTTTGATCTGTTTTTTAGGCATAGAGGCATGTGCACGTGGCTCATGCGTCAGTTTTTTAGGTTTAAAAGTTGCTTTCGCAGCTGTCGTCAGTTTGATATACAAATGTTGAGGTCTGAATACACCCTCAGAAACCGGTGCCTGCTCAGCGGCTCCGGACTCATCCGAGGAAGATACATCCGTCGGTCCAATACCTTGAGTATCCTGCGGCAAGCCAGACTCCACATGGGTGTCAGCAGAGGCCTGCGACTCGAAGGTAGCGTGCATCAGGGGCTGCAAAAGCGCCTGAGTACAGGCGAACCGGCGACTGGCTTAGGAGAAGCTTCATCGGTTTTTAGATCTCGACTGCCTTTCTCTGTCCTTTTCTTTGCGTTTACGTACTCCAGTAGTTGGATTGCTATCAGACGACATTTCTGAGTAGTTAAATCTGTTTCCAAAATACTTTGAGGCAAAATTATACCAACGCTTAATTGATCGTTGGTTAAATCTAGCACAAAACCGACAGCTAAGAACGTTGTGATCAGGGCCTAGGCAAGAAATACAGTATAAATGGAAATCTTTATGAGGTATTTGCTTCCCAAAAGTAATACAATTAACTTTTTCTGACATCGGAATGGAGCAAGAAAAAAGTTAACCCAACGGGGTACTTAGCTTTAGTGAAGACTTCGGTTCTGAAACTCTAACTCGAATATTTCAGTAGTCGGCCGACTGGCACTTGCGAAATGCTTCTGCTTTGGGCACCGCGTGGCAAGAAAGACTAAAGAAAATGACGTCTGCTGCATGTTTTATACCCCTGACTACCTGACGTCATGGAAGAGGAGACATCAACCGACGCAGGAACCAAGACTTTGGAATTCAGGCCGACTGAGGGCAACCTGCCAGCAGATTACCCAAATGTAATGACTGCAACAGTGAAACACGAAGAACATCTGAACTTACCAAATCTGAATTTTGCTAGAACAAAATAGCCAAATTTGCCACCAACTCCCAACACAGGTCGCACAATTGTTCCTCCTTTCAGCAATTAAAGGGATTAGAACTTCCAACATCTGATCTACAGCCACCTCATTTTTACCCACAACTTAGTATACCAATAAAATATATATCCAAGGACTAAACTCAAGTGTGGAAAATAGTAATAATGTTGATATAAAATCACAGAACTCTCATAAGCGCTTTCATCTTCCGAATAGACTATCAGATAACTCAATAAAAAACAACCACCTTTTATAGTGAACATAAATTGGGTGCAATTATCAATACTATAACACTTAACATATCACTTAAGTCTTAAAGTGATGATCACACTAAAAAACAATTTATAATAATACTGTTTTAAAGGACATTATGGACAAAACTTTTAATTTTATGAGACTTGAAGGCAATCTATTTAACGAGAATAAGTTATGCGTTCCATATTGGTTAATATTTCTCTCTTCTTCTTTTCTTGCTTGATGGGTGATGAGCCGATCCGCCGGCTCCGTCTCTTTTCTAGCACCTTCGAGAACTCCTTTTACCAGCTCGAGGCAGCCCCATATCCCATGATGCAAGGCAGTAAATAGATGAATCTTTGTTTGTTGAAGGGGCAATAACGCAAGCATAAAATACTTCCCAAAGGAAGAAGAAACTTACAGATGGAAAAAGGACCAAAAATTCCTTTCAGTTTGTTAACAAACAGTCCAACTTTGAAAGAAATTATCATTATTTTTGAAAAAAAAAGCTTTTGAAATTTAAATGTGTACAAATTGACGAGTACCTAAGGGAATGTGTTAAATTAAAAGTGGTCCCTCAGGGGCTTGGAATGTAGAAATTTCCTTTTGGGTTACAGCACACAAGTGAAATTATTGAGATCTGTTTTTCTGATAATTGTGGCTTTGAGTTGATTTTGAAAATTAAGTGCAAGGAAATTTTTTAGGTAATCTGGGTAGTAAAGCTGATGGCTTGAACAAAGCTATTACAGAGGACTGTTTTTTTGATCATAAGCAGATAATATATAGGGTAGAAAAGATATGTAATAGTGTCTTTTTAAAAAACAGAGGAAATTAGATAGGGATGTAAAACAATACGAGTACTGAGCGTACAAATAGCACAAGGGAAAGTAGGAATTACTGCCAGTCACCAGTTAGGGAAGGGCCCCTAGATTTCTATCTGAGGGTGGTTTGGATTAACTAGATTCCTTCTCTGAAATGTCTCAGGGTTTTCAGGAAGTGTGGAGTTCAGAACTGTTGGCCAAAAAGGTGAAAATCTACAGACTCAGGGTAATAGCAGACTGGAAGGGGGTGGAATTATTACCAACAAGTGTCGATGAAGTAATAACATTTATGTATGATGGCTTGATTGGTATTTATAAAGATTTCAAAGTTTACAATTATGCAGGGCTTCAATTATTGAAACAGCACTTTTTGTTGTTTATGAAAGGATATAAATTTGTGCCAAGTGGACCGATTGATATAGCAGACTATTATGGAGTTATAGGTGTTTATAAGAAAATAAGAAGTTATGTACCTACCATAACGTTCCATGTTAGTTGTCTTCTTCTCGCCTTCTTTCTTGCTGGATGGGTTCGGAGCCGATCCTCGGCTCCGACTCGGCCAATACTAAAAGCTCGAGAGCTAATTCCACTGGCTCGAAGCTCCCCCATATCCCACAATGCTAGGCGGGAACTCCTCAGATCTCGTTTGAAAGCTAGGCCAAGCAAGAAAAAAGCTCCATAACATGGAGAAGGGTAATTCACCTCTATAGGGCTGACTGTGAGGTGACTTAAACCTAACAGAGGAAAATATAGAGGTGGTAAAACAGTGGGAGAAAGGATTAGAGAGGTCACAAAATAATCTCCTCTAGGTCTGTCCAGGCTAGGGGGAAGGAGGGTGGGACGCAAGAAAGAAGGTGAGAAGAAGACAACTAACATGGAACGTTATGGTAGGTACATAACTTCTTAATGTTAAGTTGTCTATCTCACTTCATTCTTGCTGGGTGGGACCGCGTCCCTAGCACCTTGTCCCGGGTGGCCTATCGGAACAGACTCTTGAGAACAGTGGAACCAAAGTTGGCACGGTCTCTGGAGGCTATGTCCAACTTGTAATGAGAAATGAAGGTATGAGGTGAAGCCCAAGTTGCTGCTGAACAAATAGAATCAATAGGAAGCCTATCCTGAAAGGCTATGGATGTGGCTAATGCCCTTGTAGAGTGAGCTCTAGGCTTAGAGGGCAATTGTTGGTGTCTGATCTCATAAATATAGGTAATCGTAGAAGTAAGCCATCTCTAAAGTGACACTTTAGAGACTGGGAGACCCATCTTGCCTTCCGCATAGGAAACAAACAGTTGGTCTGTTTTTCTGAACTGTTTAGTCCTGTCCAAATAATACCTTAGTTGGCGATGAACATCTAGAGAGTGCAATTTTTGTTCTGACCTGTTGCCATAATTGGGGAAAAAAACTGGAAGGTCAATAGTTTGATTCAGGTTTGTTTGAGAGGCCGCTTTAGGCAAAAAAGATGGATTGGTACGCAAGGATACTCTATCTTTGTGAAAAATTAAATACGGAGGACGACGGCATAGAGCATGAAGTTCCGAAACCCTTCTAGCCGAAGTGATGGCTATTAGAAAAAGCGTTTTCCAAGACAGCAACTTCATAGAACATGAAGCCGCACGTTCAAAAGGGGGTAGAATCAAAGATGCTAAAACCAAGTTCAGATCCCATGGAGGAGGTGGATCCTTGACAGGGGGCTTAAGAAGAAAGACTCCTTTCAGAAAGGCTTTACAGAGTTTGTGGGACATGATAGTTGACTAACACTCCCACATGAAAACTAGATATAGCCGCCAATTGAACTCTGATAGTAGAAGAAGAGCCTGCTTGGAAAAGCTCAGCTAGGAAATCAAGAATGGACTGAATGGGAGCAGTAAAAGGGTCTATTTTCTTGGTAACTGCCCATAAAGAGAAACATTTCCATTTGCTGCTATAAAACTTCCGGGTAGAAGATTTATGGGAAGCTATCAAAATATCTCTGAGTGAGATATTAAGGGAAGCCTGGCTAAGGTTGGAATTGAAGGAACCACACTGTGAGGTTCAGAGAAGAAAGGGATTGGTGCAGTTGACCCGATTGATGGATCAAGAGATCTGGAACTGGGTCCAGATGCCATGGTTGCGCCAAAAGGTAACTATGAAGAAAGGGAAACCAAACTTGTCGAGGCCAATAAGGGGCGATGAGGATCATTAAGGCCTTCAGAGCAATGGCTTTCCGAATCAGCTGAGGTATCAGTGGGGAGGGGGGAAAGGCATACAGGAGCCCCGGAGGCCAATCGTGAGCTAGAGCGTCTGATGGGATGACCTGGTAGGGGAAAGAGGGTGAAGAACTCTGTATACTTGCTGTTTTGGGGAGTGGCAAAAAGATCGCAGCAAGGATGGCCCCAAGTTCGAAAAACTTCTTCCAACACTGATTTCTTCAGAGACCACTCGTGAGGCATGAGGATTGCTCTGCTCAATCTGTCTGCTATCACATTGGACTTAACGGTAATGTGCGTTGCTTTAAGGAAGCGCTGAGAAGAGATCGCCCATTGCCACAGTCTGAGTGCTTCTCGACATAAGGGGTAAGATTTGGTTCCGCCTTGTTTGTTGATGTACCACACTACGGACAACATATTGTCCGTCTGAATTGCTATAGTTCCCTTGGGAAGAGAGTCTTGAAGGGCTTGCAATGCTAGAAGCACTGCTCTCATCTCTAGAACATTTATGTGCAAGTGGCACTTGATCGGCTGCCACGTGCCCTGGACTGTCCTGCCCTGGTAATGCCCCCCCCCCCTATCAGGGAGGCGTCCGTTGTCAGAGTTGCAGCCGGGGGCAGGGGGGTGAAGGGTCTCCCTAGAAGAAGTTGGGGGGATGTGACCCACCATAGAAGATGATTCCTGCATGACTGAGTTATGCTGATAGTGTGGGACATTGGTAGAAGTTGAAAGGACCACTGAGTTAAAAGCATCCACTGTAGGATCCTCATGTAAAAGTGGGCTAAGGGGAGGAGAGGAATAGCCGCCGCCATAATCCCTAGGACTTTCAACACCAGTCTGACTTTGATCTTGTTTTGTCGTAAGAGAAGGAAAACCTGCTTGTGAATGTCTGCTACTCTTTGCTCTGTGAGTCTGGCTGACAGACTGACTGTGTCTAATCTTGCACCTATAAAGGTAATAGATTGACAAGGCGACAAGACAGACTTTTCGTAATTTACCGAGATGCCTAGAGCCTGATAGGTTCGTAAAGTGTAGTCTCTGGCTAAGAGAAGTACATGCCTGGTGGTGGCAGTCAGGAGCCAGTCGTCTAAATAAGGAAACACCTGGAATCCCTGGCCCCTCAAGTGAGCGGCGACCACTGCCATGCATTTGGTGAACACTCGGGGGGTTGTAGTGAGACCAAAGCGCAGGGCCCTGAACTGAAAATGACTGGCCCCTAGCCTGAAGCGGAGAAATCTCCTGGATCGTCTGTTCACTTTGATGTGATAGTACGCATCCTGGAGATCTATGGAGCACATACAGTTGTCCTGGCCCAGAAAGGGCAGGATGGACAGCAGCGTGACCATCCAAAATTTTGTTTTCTTGACAAACTTGTTCAAGTTGCTGAGATCCAAAATGGGTCTCCAGTCTCCTGTTTTCTTTGGAACCAAAAAGAATTTGGAGTAAATTCTGGATCCTTGTTGGTCTGCTGGAACTGGTTGAATGGCTCTTTTTGTGAGCAGCTTTGAAATTTCTAGTGCTTGTTCCCTTTGACTGGGTGGAACGTCTGGAAGGGATTTTCCGGACTGTTTTGGGATGCGAATGAAAGGGATTCTGTAGCCTTCGGATATGATAGACTGTACCCACTTGTCTTGAGTAAGGGAAAGCCAGGCTTTTGGGTACAGAGATAATCTTCCCCCGACTGCCTCCGAAGGTGGACAGTCGGGCAACCCCTCAGGGGTGTTGAAAGAGTTTGTCAGAGAAAGTTTCTCGACTACCCTGATTCTGTGGGCCCCCTCTGCCTCTAGGACGGCGTCTATTATTGTTCCCCCCTCTGCCTCTAGAGGGGAAACGATTCTGTGCGTTCGGCAAGACTCCTTGTGGTTGTTTGCAGAACCACATCTTCCCCCCCTTCTGACCTTTGTGGTAAGGCCTAGAAGAGGTAGAAAAACGGACTCAGACGGCAGAAAGAGTCTTACCTTCTACCTCGCACCTAGTCAGAGTATCCTTCACTTGTGGACCAAAGAGAGATGATCCGTCAAAAGGGGAGTTAGTGAAAGATGCCTTGAAAGGATCCGCAAAGCTACATAGCCGCATCCAGGCATGGCGACGTAAAGCTCTGCTCGCTCCATCAGCCACGTATGAAATCAGGCGCATGGAGGAGTTAACCACTGAATTAAGGGTAGCCAAGCTGGGAGTTCATCCTATCTTGAAATCCCGCAGCTGATGGGTCCTTCAACATTTCACTCATTTCCTTGAGCAAGTCCCTCGGGAGACGAGTGAAATGACACAAGTAATTCAGCGAACGCATGGAAAATGTCGCTGATGAAAACATCCGCTTACCGTACCTGTCCATGGTCCTAGATTCTTTATTAGGAGGATGAACAGGCACCGAAGGATCCGCTAATTCCTTCTTGGTGGCAGCAGCCACCACCATGGCATCCACAGAGACACCTTTGGACAAAAACTCCTCGTCTTTGGGGGCAGTGATAAATTTGGCCGGTCTCCTAGGGGTGGGTTCCACTGAGTCAGGAGCCGACCAAGCCTTCCTCGCCACCACTTCCATGAGTGGGTCAAAGGGAGGGGACACCCAGGAGGTGGAAGGTCGAGAACCAAACGCCTCAAGGTACCACTGATGCGTCCTCTGAAGGGTTAAGGGCTGGCCAATTCCTCCTCTGCTTCAGGATTTCCAGTATGTCTGCAAAGGAGACATCCTCAGAGGGGGAACGAGGGGAACACTCAGAATCTTCCAAATCAGTGTCAGAGGTAACAGACTCAGGGGAGTCAATGTGCTTCCTCTTGCATTGTCTCTTCCTAGGGGGTTCCTCTGCAAGATCAGGAGAGGCCTCGGAAGAGGAGGAAATTCCCAGTGGGGAAACTTGAGCCGCAGATTCCCTATGGTCCGAAGCAAGGGGGTGAGAAGGAATCACCGCAGGCACTGTAGAGGGACGAGCTGATGGAGCCGACTGTGGAGTAGAACCAGGTTCTAACACGCTCCTCATGACCTCAAAGGCACCCCTATCAGGCAGGGCCAGAGGTCTCCGCTATGAAGAGCTGAAAACCTCCCCCGGCACCGACAAGGATGGCTCCGAAGCCGATGTCAGAGCCGAACTAACCAGCGCCGAAGCACCGAGAGGAAGAGCGGGGTCGGATAAGGGTCCGATGCCACTCGCCCCCTCGGAGCCGACGAGAGAAGTCCGGCGCCGAGATCCCTCCAAGGAGGAGATCGGAGCAGACGGCGCCGAAAGGAAAGGTATCTGTTCCGACGCTCCCACAGTCTCGGCTCCGAGCAGCACCGGCTCCGAACTCGAGAGAGTCTGAGGAGGAATGTCTAATGGAACAGGGGCAGCCATTGACTGTTGAGTCGGGCTGTGTAGCATCTGGGCCAGTGCCTCGGACTTAAGAAGCCTACTCACCACCCTCTGCAAATCATGATCCGAAAGTCTGAAGGACCTAGAGGAGTGTGCCCTATGGCTCCGTTCAGACAAGAGCGGTGAGGCTGGAGCCGAATGAACGGAGCCGATAGGAGACCTGGACCTCTTTCTAGTAATCGGTTCCGACAAGAGTGTCGGAACCGACTTAGACTTGTCTGTCTCGGCTCCAGCCGGAGCCGAAGACACAGTATGTGTAGTAGGTCTAGAATCATCGGCTCCGGCCGGAGCCGATGGTTGAACCGTTAAAATGGTCTTTGAACCTCCGGAGGACGGCTCGGACACTGGAGCAGACTGCCTGGAGGACTTAGGTTTCCCCGACATGGACCGTGTCGGGGGACCCTCAGGTTTCAACAAGCCTCTTAAAATTAGCTTATTTTTACGTTCCTGCAGGACTCTAGGGCTGAAACCACGACAGACAGCACAAGAGTCCTGCAGGTGTAAAGGTCCCAGGCAGTATACACAATAAGTGTGACCGTCTGTCGGAGACATCTTCTGACAGCATGAGTCACACTTCTTAAAGCCCGAGACCTTCGATTCTTTAGACATATCCAAAGAACAATAGTGCAATCACTCACACACACACACACACACACAGATTACACTAAATTAAAGTAACTAACTTGACAAAAATTTCCCTAGAAAACACAGTCACTCCAACTACTAGGAGGGGAGGGAAGGGGCCTAAAGGCCTAAGGGAAGAACCCTTGAGACATTTTTTGGAAAAGGGGAAGAATTTGGAAGGGAGTGGTAAAAAAACTATTTAATTAACTAAATATTACAGAAAAAAATAACTTAAGGGGGTCTAGATTAGTAAAGACTTTATCTAAACAACTAACCTGCAGAGCCGGTTGGAAAGGGAACCTCGTCAGCTAAGCGGCAAACGAGATCTGAGGAGTTACTGCCTAGCATTGTGGGATATGGGGGAGCCTCGAGCCGGTGGAATTAGCTCTCGAGCTTTTAGTATTGGCAGAGTCGGAGCCGAGGATCGGCTCCGAACCCATCCAGCAAGAATGAAGGCGAGATTGACAACTTAACATCTGAAATTCAAACTTTTTTTCAAAGATGAAAAGAATTTAAGTGAAGTAACACAAAACACTGTTTAAAAAGTAGAACTTTTAATCCTCCAGTGCATCCCTTGTTGTAAGTCACTGAAAAGACAATAATGGAGGATATGTACAAAATGTATTCAGGTGTAAGAAAAAGTTGTCACAACCTAACTAGATAAGAAAAAGAAATCTTTAATGTTATGAGTAGTAAAGATTTAAAGGTGATGAATCCCGATAAGGGGGGGGGGGTAGGTATATTTAAAGTCGAGGACTACAACAATGAACTAGTTTATTACACAACACTGATAACTACTCCCCTATTTCAAAAAATGAGATTATTGCACATCAGAGAATAGACTCTTACACAGAAGAATACCTGTTGGAAGATTGTATAAATTTTTGCAAAAAAAAAAAAAAAAACTTCAAACATATTCAGCATTCCAAAAGTTCTTAAGAACATAAAAACACCCCCCCCCCCCCGAGACCTACTGAGTCTGGAACAGGCGGGGGGGGTAAAACCCATCCTGCTGCTTTGCTAAGACCGGTGGGTGAAGGATGTAGTTCAGAAGACACCAGACTTATTGAAGGACTCGTGGGACATTTGGGTAAGATCAAACAGGAATTATGGAACAAAGGACTTGTCTTTCTCAAAACTGATGTGGACTTGTTTACTAGCATTCCAAAAATGGAGACAATGCAATTTTTCCATGATATGTTAACACTTTTTTTCATCCTTATCCAATGACGAGATTAATTTGGTGGTAGAACTTATGCAGTTGGTTTTGGATAACATCATACATTTTGAAGGGGAGTTCTATCAGCAAATCAAGGGAGTTGCTATGGGGGCAGCTTGCATCCCCCACTTTTGCAAATATTGTCATGTTAGTGTGGGAAAAGGAATTTATGTTCCCTATTCCATACTTGAAGCACATGCAATTTTACGGAAGGTTTTTGGATGACATTTTTGTTTTGTGGGACGGCACAGCTAATGAAATTGAATTTATTAATTAGTTACCTTAACGGATGATCTAGCTACTTGAAATTTACATACTCTTGTAACAAAGAAAGTACAAGTTACTTGGCTACACTTATCTCACAAAATGAAGGTGTTTTTTAAATCAAATACATTTAAGAAACCTTTTGTAACACATATTTACATTGTAGTAGAAACCATCCCTACTTTCAGAAAAATAGTTTAGTAAAAGAACAGGTCACATGAGTGGCAAGAATGACCTCTAAGAGGGAATATTTAGAGGGTGAATTAAATAAATCGAGAGATATGTTTATGAAGAGAGAAAATATCCAAAGTCTATGGTTGACAGTATATTTAAAGAAGTGAAGGAAGGATGGGGTAACAAATATCAACCACTCTTAGGAAACGATCTACTGAGAGAAAATGGGATAGATACGAAAAAAAGATATGAAAAGGCACTTGTTCTGGAACAGAACAATTATTCCTAAGATATCAGGAGATTAGTGAATAAAAATTTGAATATTTTTAGGGTAAACACGGAAATAAATGAATTAGTTGGAGTGTAGCCAGTTTTTGTTTATAAGACAGGGAAAATTTTAAACAACTACTGGAAGAAGGGTTAGAGCTGAATAATGAAAGCAAAAAAAAGCACCATTCCATGTGGAAGGTGCAACCAGTGCAGTTATATTAATAGAGAAACAATATTGGTGCTTGATAATACCCTGCACAGTAAGGTCACTTTTGCTAATGGTAATTGTGCATCAAGTAAAGTGGTACATTTAGTTAAGTGTGAAGACTGCACAGGACTTTATATACGCAAGACAGAAAGAGCATTAAAGAAGGATTTATGAACAAAATGACATTAATCAGGAGACGAATGCACTTTACAGACATTCAATTACATGGCTAACTTCAGAAGGTTTACATTTGGTATCTTGGAGAAGATTAAAATAAACCCGAAGGGTGGTGACTGGCAGAGAATGCTCTTTAAAAGGAAGCTGATATGGCAGTTAAAATTAAATGCCACTCTTGCACCTGGTTTAAAAGACCAGGTTTCTATACATTCTATTCTAAAAGAATAAGCGGACATTGAGTGGTTTTTAAAGTGAGCATCACTAAGATTTAAGTGATATGTTAAGTGTTATAGTCTTGACAATTGTACCCAATCTATGTTCACTATAAAAGGTGTAGTTTTTTTATTGAGTTAAAAGTCTCTTCAGGAGATTAAAGTGCTTATGAGAGTTCTGTGATTTTATATTAAAATTATTACTATTATTTTCCACGTTTAAGTTTGGTCCTTGGATATATATTTGATTACTTTTCGTTATATTTGCCACTAACTTCGGTTTCATGTAACTTAGTATACCACCCAGACAAAATCCCTGCCTTACAACTTCTTTAACCATACGCAACAAGTCGCCCACTACGTTATATTGACAAAACCCTCCTGCAAGTCTCCCAAAGCAAAAACAAGGCTGGAGATTCCCTCTATTCCCACTGCATTTCAAAAATTTGGAAAGTACAGTTGTGTACACTTACCATAAATGTAGATGTTAGAGTGTATTCATTCTTGCAATCATCACACTTGGGTTATCCTGCCAGGGGAAGCCCTCAGTCAGCCCGAATACCAGAGGCTTAGTATTTCTGTCTCGGTTGGTGTTGCTCCAGAACGGATGTCAGGTCGTCAGTGGTACAAAAACAGGCAGCCGATGCCATTACATCAGTTTTTCTTCCCCAAATGTCAGAAGCCCCCAATAGGGAGCTAAGTTATGGTGGAGTAACACCACCAGTAGAAAGTAAATACCAATAGTCCTGTAAGGGTAAAGAAGAGAAAGAGAGACAAGACGGCTGGAGTTTGGGAAACCAGGACTGCAACAGCGAATACACTCGAACATCTACATTTATGATAAGTGTACACAACTGTACTATGTTCTTCATATTTCACTGTTGCAGTAATCACACTTGGGTTGATTCCCAAAGCTGAGGAACGGGTGGAGGCAGTCAAGAAGTGTTGGGACTGGCTAGTATTCCCTCTGCAGGACTGTGGTTGCAAAGTCTGCCCTGGACATTAAAAAGATATGCAAGTGGTAATGCTAGGTGAAGGTATGAACAGAACTCCATGTTGCAGCTTCCAGGATACCCTGGTAGGAACCCCTTGGAGAAAGGCTGTAGAGGTTGAAGTTGCCCTAGTAGAATGTGTTCTCACCCCCTGTAGGCGTGGTTTCCCATGGTGTTTTTAACAGAAATGGATGCAGTGTGCTATCCATTTGGAGATGGTTTGTTTTGATATGGCTTTCCCTTCTGCCCCTGGTACAAAGATGACTAGTACATGGTCAGATTTCCTAAAAGGCTTAGTCCTATCCAGGTAAAATCTGAGCTATCTGGACACATCTAAAGAGTGCAGGATCCTTTCCCCCCTTATTTTGAGATTTAGGGAAAAAGGTGGGCAAATTAATAGATTGGTTGAGAGCCACACTGGACACCACTTTAGGCATGAAAGTTGTGTTAGTCCTGAGGGAGACCCTGTCAGCATGAAAAATTCTGAAAGGTTCCACAGCCATAAGTGCTTGTAGCTCAGACACTCTTCTAGCTGAAGTGATGGCCAGAAACAAAGCTGTTTTCCAAGAGAGGAATTTTAACTCTGTTGAAGCTGCAGGCTCAGGGGGGGGGTGAGCTTTTCCAACACAAAGTTAAGCTCCTAAGCAGGGGTAGGGGCTCTTCTTGGTGAGCTTAAGTTATTAGCCCCTCTCAGAAACTGTTTGATGAAACAATGTGAGAAGAGAGGTGGCTCAGTGCTGTAACGTGCAGAGATGGCAGAGGCATGGATTTTAGTGGAAGAGAAGGATAGGCCCCTGTAGTGTAGTTCTGCTAGGTAGTTCAGGATGAGAGGTAAGGAGGGCTGTGCTGGGTCAGCTCTGTCTGGATCCAGGAACAATACCTTTTCCACTTGTCAGCATAAGATTTTCTAGTACTGGGTCATCTGGCTTCACGTATGACATCCAGGAACTGTTTGCTTAGGCTGGCCGCTGGAGAAGTCAAGGAATAAGCCAGGCTGCTAGGTTCACGGTCTGCAACTGTGGATGCAAGAGCTATCCCTCCTGCTGAGTTAGGAGAGTTGGAATTTGGGGGAGGTGCTATGGAACCAATGGGGACAGACAGCGCAGTAGTGGGTACCAGTGTTGGTGTGGCCAGTCTGGGGCAATCAGGATTTGCCATTGGTCTTTCCTCCCTTATTTTGAGTAATACTCTGGTTAGAAGAGATAGAGGGGGAAATGCATAAATTGAGAGGTTTGCCCACTGGAATGATAGGGCATCTACTTCCCAGACCTTGCTGTGAGGTTCCCTGGTGTAAAACTTGCTGAGCTGCTGTTTGTAGGGGGAGGCAAACAGGTCCACCTTCGGAGTACCCCATTTTTGGGTCACAAGGCTGAAGGTGTTGTCTTTTAATTGCCACTCATGTGGGTCTAGGAGAATTCTGCTTAAGTTGTCTGCCACAGAGTTTTATTTGCCTGGCAGGAATTGAGCTTGCAGGTGAATATGCATGCTTGAGGCTGTGTTCCAATGGTTCATAGGTCTAACGGCCTAATGGTGAAGTTGTTTGCCTTACAAACACAAGGTGTAGGGTTAGAGTCTCACAAGGGATAATTGGCTACGCTTAAAGTGGCTCACAAGGGCAGTTAGCTTAGTACTAATCTATGAACCTATGAAGGAATTGAGCTTGCAAGTGAATATGCATGCCTAAAGTCTGTGTTCCAACGGGGCATTGCTAGCCTGCAGAGCGAGTTCCACCCTGCTTGCTGATGTACCACATTACTGTAGTGTTGTCGGTTTTGATTAGTAGAGGCCCTGGTGAGAGCAGGGATCTGAAAGCTGTCAGTGTGCAGAACAGCTAGCATCTCTTTTTGGTTGATGAGCAGATAAATTTGGTTTGGGCTCCAGTGACCCTGAATGCACCTGCCATCCAGTTGAGCACCCCAGGCACAGTCTGATGCATCTGTGGTTAGGGTCTGGGTGGTGTGGGGCTGTGAAAAGGGAAGTCCTTGGTTGTGGTTGCATGCTGCTGCCCACCAAAAAAAATCTTTCCTTAGACAAGGCATCATGGATATTATAGTTTCCAGGTCTTGAGAATGTTAACACCAAAGGCTTTTTAATTACCACTGAAATTTCCACGTATGCAGTCTGGCATATGGAATTAGTATAATGCAGGAGGCCATGAACCCTAGAGCTTGCAGGCTTTTCCTTGTGGATAACTGGGTTCTGGTGGCCAGTTGAGAGAAGTAGCCTGTCAGGCTTGTCTTTCTGGAGTTAGAAATGCCATCTGGGATGCTGTGTCCAGGCTTGCTCTCTGGAATACAATTTTTTGACTGGGGACTATTTGGATTTCTTTTCGCTGATCGTGTACCCCAGTGAGGTTAGTAAGTCCTTTACAAATGACAGGTACTGGAATAGCTTTTCATGACTGTCTGCCTGAATCGGGCAGTCGTCCAAGAAGGGTATATTTGTCAGCAAAACGCAATAGCTGGAGCAAGGCATTTTTTGAAAACGCTGGGAGCAATGGATAAGCCAAAGGGAAGTGCAGAGAACTGATAATGCATAGATCTTGCCCGAAATGTAGGTATTTTCTGCAAGACTCTCTGACTGGGATATGCAGACAGGCCTCTGAGGTCTAGAGTGGCTAACCAGGTATCTATGGACAGCATAGGGAGAAGATGCTGCATTGTGAGCATTTTGAATTTTGGTACCACCAGGAAGGAGTTTAGAATAGATAGATCTAAGATTGGGCGCCAGGGGCCCTCTCTTCTGGGTACCACAAAAAGTCTGGAATAGAAACCTTGGCTTATCTGATCTACAGGAACAGGCTGAAATGCCCTCATGGAGAGCAGGGAATGAACTTGGTTTTGTGCCTCTGCCCACTGGTTTGGAGGAGGATCTGGGAATCCCTTTGGCGTTGGCAACGTGTGGAAATAAAATCTGTACCCCTGGGACACTATATGTTGAGGACTCATCGATCGTTGGTGATGGAGGCACAGTTTTTCTTGCATGGGAGGCGAATTTTCCTATTAGGGGCAGGAGCAGATGGGCAGAGGTGAGAGGAGTTATTGTGAATTCTTTCCATAAGGGGGGTGGCTTAGCACTCCCTAGTTTAGAAGTGCAGGCACTCCACTGCTTAGATCTCTGCATACCCTGACACTGCTGTCTGGGAGGGGTCCGTTTCCCCTAGGTCTAGTCTGAGGTGGCCTTGAGGGGGCTGGAAAGGACCAATGTTTTGAGGGGCAAATGCCTACTGAATCTTGGAGGCTGAACTTGCAAAAAGTCTTTGTCTGCATAGACTTAGCTTTTTCTTCCATCTTTTTTAAACCCTTTTCTGCTTTGGTGCCAAACAGATAGTCTTTGTTCAGTGGTGCGTCAAATAATTTTGATTCGACATGATCTGGCAATGTCTGTTCCTTAAGCCAAGCATACCATTCCAAGTACAGAACCTGTGACTGCTGCCCTGCAGGATGCTTCTAGGATGTCAAACCTACATTGCAGGGTATGCTTAGATTTGGCTTGCAGAATACATCCTGTAAATCTTTATTTTCTGCACAGTCAGGGAAGGTAGATAATTTTTGTTTAATGAATTCCATATGTTGCTGGTACTTCAGCATGTGGAACGGACAATTTAATGCTCTAATGGCAAGAGTTGCAGAGGTATATACTTTTTTACCAATCTGTCTATGGCTCGAGAATCCCTGTCCGGGGGGGTGGGATTCTTAGCTGTGGTTGCTTTTATTCCTTTAAGCCCTTGGGAGATCACCCCTGGGTCAGCAGTAGGATTTTTGAAAAAGAAATTTATGAGAGTCAGGGAATCTAATACCAGTCAGGTTTCCTGGGAGCAGGAGATAAAGTATCAGGAGTTAGACTGGATTCCACAAAGACATCATCCACAACATCCAGAACAGGAGGGGATAGCCAAGTGTCTGTGCTGTAGTAAATCTAAAAATTCCTAGAGTCTTTTTATGGACTGAGGATAATCCTGGCATTCCCAGTGGAAGTGCTCTCAAATTATGTAGGGTTTCACCAAAAGAAAAATCTTCTGGAGGAGAGACAGAATGTACAATTGTGTACCGACCATAAATGTAGATGTTCAAGTGTATTCACTGTTGCAGTCATTACACTTGGGTTATCCTGCTGGCAGGCTACCCTCAGTCGGCCTGAATTCCAAAGTCCTGGTCCGGCATTGGTTGCTGTCGCCTCTTCCCTGACGTCAGTGCGCCAGGGGTATACAAGATGCAGCAGACACTATTTTCTTCAGTTTTTCTTGCCCCAGATGTAAGGTGCCCCCAAGAAGGTAGGCAATACATGTTGCTAATAAAAACATACAGTAAAATAAAAACAATACCTTCATCTACAAGCAAATACACCACATAGGTTGTATAGGATAGAGAAGTATAGATAAGTCCCAGCAAAGAATGGGGTATGGAGGGTGGGTAACCTGGACTGCAACAGTGAATACACTCTAACATCTACATTTATGGTAGGTACACAACTGTACTATGTTCATCGTGTTTCACTGTTGCAGTCATTACACTTGGGTTGAATCCCAAAGCTGAGGTAGGGCAGCTGGGTGTAAATAGGATTAGGAGTGGCTATGAGGCCCTGCAGAACTGAAGTGGCAAAACCTGCTCTGGATTTAGAGTAAAGAGGTAAGTGGTAATGCTTGGTAAAAGTGTGCACTGAACTCAAGTTGCAGCTTCCAAAATTTCCTTGGTTGGTACGCCTCTGAGAAAGGCTGCTGAAGTGGCCGCTGCCCTGGTAGAATGTGGCCTAATATTCTTAGACACTAACTTGCCATGCCGTGCGTAGCAGAAATGAATACAGTGTCCTATCCATTTTGAAATAGTCTGCTTTGAGATGGCCTTTCCTTGTGATCCTGCAGCATATGCCACAAAAACAGTTGCTCAGTTTTTCTGAAAGCTTTTGTTTTGTCCATGTAGAAGCGTAAATGCCTGTGTATGTCCAAAGAGTGCAGAAGTCTCTCCCCTTTATTCTGGAGATTTGGATAAAATGTTGGCAAATTAATGGTTTGGTTAAGAGCCAACTTGATCCTTCCTTTGGCATACATTTTGGGTTTGTCCTTAGAGAAACCCCCTCTGGATGAAAAATGATAAAAGGTTCCACTGCCATTAATGCCTGTAACTCTGAGACTCTTCTTGCTGAAGTTATTGCGAGAAGCAGAGCAGTTTTCCATAAGAATTTTATGTCAGCTGTATTGGCTGGCTCAAAAGGAGGCAGTGTGAGCTTTTCTAAGACAAAGTTGAGGTCCCATATAGGTATTGGTGCTCTCCTTGGGGGTCTTATATTTTTGGCCCTCTGAGGTACTGTCTTAACAGTGGATGAGAGAAAATAGGAGGCTCCGTATGTAATGAGCTGAAATGGCAGAGGCATGGATCTTAACTGATGAGAAGGATAGGCCTTTGTCCAGCATCTCAGTTAGGTATTGTAAAATCTGAGGAATATTTGGAACAAGTGGTTCAAGTCCTTGTGCCTGGTTCCAAGCACAGAATCTCTTCCATTTTTCTGTGTAAGATTTCCGATTTCCTGGTGCTGGGCCTCCTGGCTTCCAAACTGACATCCATAACAGCTTTAGACAAAGGTGTGTTCCGAGTGGCTATATTATCAGCCATGCAGCCAGATTTAAGGTTCTGAGCTGGCTGTGCAGCATCTGATTGTTTTGTTGAGTCAGAAGATGAGGCATTAGAGGTAAAGTCCAGGCTGGGCTTTGAGACAAGTTCTTTAGGACTGGGTACCAGTGCTGGCGTGGCCAGTCTAGGGCAATCAATCATTTTTGGCTTCTCTTGTCTGACTTTTAGGAGCACCTTGGGAAGGAGAGGCAGTGATGGAAAGGCATAAACGGTTAGGGTTTTCCAGCTGAAAGGTAGAGCATCCACTTTCCATGTTTGTGGATGTTAAGTCCTTGTGCAGAATCTCTGTAGTTGGTAGTTGTGAGGGAAGGCAAAGAGATCTATGTCTGGGCATCCCCATTTCCTTATTATGTTGAAGACCTGTGGATTTAGTTTCCACTCATGAGGGTCCATGAGGTTTCTGCTTAGTTGGTCTGCCAGAGTATTTTTCTTTCCTGGCAGGAATTGCACCTGTAGATGTACTTGATAGGTCAGTGCTGTGTTCCACTAAGTCATGGCTTGCCTGCAGAGGGGGTAGGAATGTGTGCCGCCTTGCTTGTTTATGTACCACATAACTAGTATTGTCCGTCTTGGATGTAGTAGGTCCTTGAAGGCTGTCAGGGCATTCTGTACAGCTAGCATCTCTTTTTGATTGATGTGAAGATGCATTTGGTCCGTGGGCCATGTGCCCTGAATACATTTTCGTGCCCTGAATACATTTTCCTGCCATGTGTGCCCCCCAGGCATAATCCGATGCATCTGTTGTTAGTGTCTGCCTGGTTGTGGGTAAAGTGAAAGGCTGTCTCTTGTTGTGGTGACAGGCCCTGGACCACCATCGAAACTTTTGTTGCAGGCAGGGAATAAGAGTTATTATTGTCTCCAGGCTGTGGCAATGTTGAGTCCAAACACTTTTTAGGTACCATTGTAGCTTCCTCATATGCAGTCTTGCATATGGAATTAAAAGGATGCAAGATGCCATGAAGCCCAAAGCCTGCAAAATTTTTCTTGCAGGTAGCTGGGTCTTTGTTGCCATCATTTCAAAGTAATGAGTCAGTTGCTTTCGCTTGTCTAGCATGAGATAAGCCATCTGGGCAGTGGTATTTAAGCTTGCACCCAGGAATATTATCTCTTGAGAGGGCACTACTTTTAATTTTTTTTCATTTACAGTGTACCCTAGGCAAATTACTAATTCTTTTACAAACGCCAGATGCTTTAGTAGAATGTCCTTGCTCTCTGCTTGAATAAGGCAGTCGTCCAAGTAGGAATATATTTGAATTCTTTCTCTGCAAAATGCAATTACTGGTGCAGGCATTTTGTGAAGACCATGGGCGCAGTAGATAAGCCAAAGGGCAGTGCAGAGAATTGGTAATGCATTGAGCCAGTTATGAATCTGAGGTATCTTCTGCAAGATTGTCTGATTGGGACATGAAGGTATGCCTCTTTGAGGTCCAAAGTAACTAGCAAAGCCTTCTTGCCCAGAATGGGTAGAAGTTGCTGCAGTGTCAACATTTTGAAATTTGGAACATCCAGGAAAGTATTTAGAATTGACAGGTCCAGTATTGGTCTCCAGGCTTTGTCCTTTCTGGGTACCAAGTAAAGTCTTCAGTAAAATCCTTGCCCCTGTTCTTGCTGTGGTACTTTCTGAATAGCTCTCATGTCCATGAGAGCAACAATTTGTTTTTGTGCCTCTGCCCACTGGTTTTGTGGCAGGTCTGGCATACCTTCTGACCTTGGTAGGGTGTGAAAGTGGAACCTGTAACCCTGAAAAACAATATTCAATACCCATTTGTCCTGGGTGATCATGTGCCAAGTTCGAGAGAAAAGTGCTAGTTTTCCCCTTAAGGGCGCTTGTCAGAAGCTAAGTGCTTGGCTTTGGTAGAGGGAAGTCATTGGGACTGTTTCCTGTAAGGTTGTGATTTGTCTTCTCCACCTTTGGGGGCTGAAGCACCCCATTGTTTAGGTCTATATGAGCCTTGGGGTTGAGATCTGCCTCTTTGTGGTCTGTCTGACACTGGAAAAGACCAATTTTTAGAAGGCCAGTTCCTGCTAAATCTAGGTGGCTGAACCTGTAAGAAATCCTTTACTGTCTGCACTGATTCTGCTTTATCCTCCATTTTCTTTAACACCTCTTCTGCCTTAACACCAAACAAAGTATCATGCTGTAATGGAGCATCCAATAATTTTGCTTTAACATGATCAGGTAAACTCTGTTCTTTAAACCAAGCTTGCCTTCGAATGACAAAGCCTGTAACTGCGGCTCTGCAAGAAGCCTCTAAAGAATCAAAACCACATTGCAGAGTATGCTTTCCCACTTGTTCAGCTGCATGCAATAAATCCTGCATTTCCTTACTGTCAGGACATTCTCAGCTTGTAAGCATTTTCTGTTTTAGCAAAGACATTAGGTACTGTTGATATTTAAGCATGTGAAACTGGCAGTTTAAAGCCCTTACACAGCTAAAGTAGCAGAAGTATAAACTTTTTTCCCCCATCTATCCAGTGCTCTAGAATCCCTGTCAGAGGGAACAGGGCTTTTTGCAGTGGAAGCCTTGACCCCTTTGGGACCCTGAGAAATTGTTTCTGGGTTAGCAGCAGGGTTTTTAGAAAGAAATTTATGAGAGTCTGGGACCCTGTAGTACCTATCTGGCTTGACTGGTGCAGGGGGTAAAGAATCAGGACACAAACTAGATTCAGAAAAAACATCAACAATATCTAGTACAGGGGGGATAGCAAGGGGCCTGTGCTGAGGCAGTAAAAGAAAGTCTCTGAGCCTTTTCTTGGATTCTGAAAAATCCTGGCTCTCCCAATGGAAGCGCTCCCTCATGGTGTGCAGTGTTTCCCCAAAAGAGTAATCCTCAGGAGGAGAGGCTGAAGGGATAGATTCTTCAGCATCAGAGTCCTCATGGGGAGGAAGAGAATATCCCTGTTCAGAAGAGGAATCAGAGGAAATAGAAACCAGGTCAGAGGAATCATAGTCAGTGTCTTGCCTAGGCCTTTTATCAGGAGGGGGATGGAAACCCCTGATCAAAGTAATTAGGTCCTCGGCCATTTTAAGCATCTGTTTCTTTGGCATGGATGACTGTCCAGGAGAATGCTGTACTTGTTTCTTTGTCTTTAATGGTGTTGTAGACTTTGCCTTGGCTGCAGAAGTAGACTTGATAGTAAGCTGTGTAGGTCTGAAAACACCCTCGGATGCCGATGCCTGCTCAGCGGCTCCGGACCCACCTGAGGGAATAGTTTCCGTAGGCCCAATACCTCGAGTTTCCAGAGGCCTAGTTGTCTCCACTTGGGAGACGGAAGCGGCCTGTGGCTCTGAGGTAGCGTGTGTCAGGGGCTGCGAAAGCGCCTCACTGAAAACCGACGACTGGCCTAGAAGAGGCTTCATCAGTTTTGGACCTTGGATGCCTGTCCTTTTCTTTGTCTTTGCGTTTTTTATGAAGTCCGGTCGTCGGTTGTTCCGACGGCATTATGTAGTTAAACCTTCGGCCAAAGTAATGTAAAGCAAAATCAAACAGATGCTTAATAGTGCATTGGTTGAATCTAGCACAAAACCGACAACTAGCAATGTCGTGGTCAGGGCCTAGGCATGGAATACAGTAAGAGTGAAAATCCTTATGAGGTATTTGCTTCCCACAAGAAATACAATTGTTAACTTTCACTGACATCGGCCTGGAGCAAGAAAAAGTTTCCCCAGTGGGGTACTTAGCTTTATTGAAGACTAAGACTTCGGTTCTGAAATTCAATTTCGAAAATCTCAGGAGTCGGCCGACCGGCACTTGCGAACTGCTTTTGCTTCAGGCACCGCACGGCAGGAAAGACTGAGGAAAATGGTGTCACCTGCATCTTATACACCCCGGGCGCACTGACATCAGGGAAGAGGCAACAGCAACAGACGCCGGACCAGGACTTTGGAATTCAGGCCGACTGAGGGTAGCCTGCCAGGATAACCCAAGTGTAATGACTGCAACAGTGAAACACGATGAACATGGAATGGATTCCTCTGCATCTGAATCCTCAAGCAGATCATTATCAGAAACCTCAGTCGGACTCTTGGTCATATAAAGCTGATGGGAACAAGTCATTTTTTTAGCAGGGGAAGGCTGGCTTCCCCTAATAAGCATAAGGTCTTCCGCCATTTTAAGCATCTGTGACTGTCGCAAGGAGCGTGAGTTTGGGTCATCTGTTTTTAGGCGTAGCTCGTACTCTGGGCCTTAGAAACACGGTAGTTTTAGAAAGAACTGAAGACGTGAAAGTAGTAGTCAGTTTGTGCCAAAAAACAGTAGTGCAAAGAACTTCCTCAGAAGCCTGTGCCTGCACAGCGGCTCCAGATCCTTCCAATGTAGAGACATCCGCAAGTACCATAGTCAAAGAGTCTCGCGGCATACCAGACTCCGAACAGGTCTCGGTAGCAGCCTGCGAATCCATCGATGCAGGCATCAGGGGCTGGAAAACCGCCTCGCTACTGACGAACTGGCGACTAGATTAGCGGAAACATCCTTGGCACTTTTGGACCTATGCAGTCTTTGTCCTTACGTTTTTTTTTTCGGTAGATCGATATTCAGATGGCTTAACGAAACCATTTCGGTATATGGAGATCGAAAGCGGAAGTATTTAGTTACAATACAAGCCTGACGAATAGTTTGAGCGTTGAACAAAGCACAAAAGCAGCAGCGAGGAACGTCGTGGTCTGGGCCTAAACAGGAGACGCAGTAAGAATGGAAATCTCAGTGTGATATTTGCTTTCTACAGGCAAGACAATTGTTAACTTTTTCTGACATCGGTTAGAGCAAGAAAAAAGGATCTCCAACTGGGTACTTAGCTTTAGAAGACTTCAATTTCGGAAATGAAAACTCAGGTAGCGGCCAACCGGCACTCTTGTGAACTGCTTCTGCTTCAGGCTCCTTGGCAAGAAAGACTGATGTAATGGTGTCGGCTGCCTGTTTTTATACCACTGACAGCCTGACGTCAGTCCTGGAGCAACAGCAACAGACGCAGAAATACCAAGCATCTGGTATTCAGGCTGACTGAAGGCTACCCCTGGCAGGATAACCGAAGTGTGATGACTGCAACAGTGAAACACAAAGAACATAATTCCCCAACACATTTTAAGCATTACAGACAAAACTCAACACCTAAAAGACTATCTATATAGCAAATGGATCTGCTCGTGTATCACCTCTGGTTAATCTCTCCTTATATATATCTTCTTATCTATCCTCTGAACCTATACTTGCATTTCTTATATATTACCTTCCTCTAACTCCTCCATCCTTTTTCTCTATTTATACAAAGTTAAGATTTTCTCTTAAATAACATCTATGTAATAGAAATAATTCTTGCCTCCATCAACAAAATTTTTATGATGTACAGTTCTCATTGTACTATTTATTATTCTCAATTGTTATTGTTTTGATTAGATGCATTTTGTACAGCTGTATTTTTCTTTACACATCAATGTATTTTATACTTTTCATATTAATATCTAGGTAAATAGTATTTCTGGAGGTATTCTCCCCGGGCCTCCGCTGAAAATGGGCTCACACCCAGTCGGATTACCCCGTTTACAAATGTAAAATAAATATGTAGGAAGAGACTAAACAAAATATACAAATATTTAGAAATGGAAAGCTCTTATTTATTGATATGAATAGTAAGAAACAAATCGTGAAACTGTTTTTAATCCCTTAGACTTGTACAATATGAGAAAGGAGATTTTACCAACTGGGATGACTGCAAGTACGGATAAAGGATATAGCTAAGAGGGAACTGGAATTTACTGGAAAAACCTGGCCAAAAAAAAAAAACAAAAAGATATTGGGAGCAAATAACTCAAGTAGGAAAGGTAACTATGGGATGAGGCCAAGAAGACATATGTATTGCAGGCTATAGACTGCCTTCCCAACCAGGGGGTGAGATCAGAGTACAAGCAAAGGGAAAGGGAAATATTAAGTGAAAGACTTGCTCTGGTGGAGTTTTTATTTGAAGAGAAAAAAGAGCAACTGTTAAAGGATAATTACTAGGGAATATAAAATGTTGCATGATAACTTTAAGAATCAATCAGCAGAGGTTAGATAAGATTGGGAAAAGAGACTGGAAAAGAAATTTACAAGAAAACAATGGGCAAACATATGCATGGCTCTTTAGTATGCAACCAAATCCAAAAGGTTTAGGATATATGCTTGGAAGGTTGCATAGTTATTACACCCTAAGCCAACTTCAAAGTATTTTTCCTCAGGTAGACCGGAAATGTTGGAGGCGTGATGAAGATTGATAACTGGGAACATGTGATTTTAGAAGTGTAATGAGTTGGCAGATTTTATTAATTCTCTACACAGTACTCCATCAGAAATATCGTGTTAGCAATGACATGAAGTAAAGAAATGATTCTTTTGAGCTGGGATATAGGAATTGTTTAGACACAGTAAGATCTTAAAGTTTAATTCTGCTGGCTGCCAAAAAGCAATTTCTAGAAAATGGAAATGAAAGTCTAAACCAACTGTATTTCGGATATTAAATAATATAAAAGAACTGGAATAGGTATTTTTAGAAAAGAGAGAGCAAGTTACACAGAAGTAAATGAAAACAATATATGCATAATAATATTCAGGAGGAGTGAGGTTTATAGGAAGGCAGGAATTCTGCAATTTCATCCAATGCTGGACGGATAATAGCAACGAAAATATGTGATGTACATTTACTTAAATGGAAAATGTTATAATGGTTTGTTTTCTTTTCTGTTACTGTATATGTTTGCCTGTTTTAAGTGATAATTTCATAAAGGTGCTTAAAAAACAAGTAATGTGAACCATGTGCCCCGAGGGAGAACCTTCTATCAAAGCTTGGCAGCATTTTCAGAACTCAGTCTCAACTACTAGTCAAACAAGTAGTACATTAATTCAAACATGTAAAGCTATATAGAAAAAGTTATTTCAACTCCAATAGCAAAATGAAACTACTCTTCCCCTACATGATTATAATTCATCACCAAAAAATGGAACTTGCTAACCAAGATGCTGGCAACTACCTTTAATCATTAAACTAAACATATATGATACAAAAAACAAGATAAACTCAGAAAGGGCTAACCTGAAAATAAGAAGACTTAACCCAAGTAGTACTTTTCTACAGATTTTTCTAAAAGAAAAAACACCTACCAAGCCCGAAGTGCCTTTTGATGCAGACTCGAATTTCGAAAACGAGATCTGAAGACAAGGGGAGATGTTCAGCAGACAGTCGATTATCCAAACTAACTGGGACATAGGGTAGTTCGGATAACCAAACCTACATTGCACCAGAAAAAATACTTCCAAAATCTTGTTTTTTCTGCATGCAGTGAATACATTTTTCAACCATTCAGCGATTCCAGTGGACAATCCATATTTTTCACACGAGCAGGGTACAAGCTCAAAAAACACAAGTGAATACATACATTTACATAGTCAAACTATGATTTTTGTTACCCTAACACTTTGGAAGGCTGTGTTCGGATAACTGATGTTTCGGATAATCGACTGTACTGTATAATGGGATCTTATGGTAGTTATGGAGGAGTTTTAAATTCTGGAACAGTCTTAAAGGTGCCACATGATTAAGTGCAGCTGACCAGTCAATGCTGAAGTGGACAAAGAATATTTGTGTAAAATCTTACCATAACCATAGATGTTTTTCTATGTTGCAGTATTCTTTACATATGGGAATCTCTCTGCCCAAGCGGCCCGATATCTGTGGAGAAAACAACAGCTTTTAGCTACTACAGGTACATGGCATATTGCATGCATGTGCTGGCAACATCAGCCATAAAAGGACATCTTCATGTACAATCCTCAGAAGTGAAATGCCCCAGTAGGAACACCAGAGCGAAGGACAAACAATGCGCCATCCAAGAAAAAAGCAAGGTATGGGGGGGGGAACGAGGGAGGGATAAAATACTGCAACATAGAAAAAAGGACATCTATGGTTATGGTAAGATTGCACACTATTCAATGTCCTTCTATTCAATGTTGCAGTATTCTTTTCATATGGGAGAATACCAAAGCTTAGTATGAACCCTGTGAGGAGGAAGGCACAAAGGAGCTTTCAACAAAGCCAAGGAGAATGGCTCTAGCAAACCCTGCCCTAGATCTAGAAATGCTACCAAACTTGTAACGTTTGGTGAAAGTATGAACAGAAGACCAAGTAGCAGCCTCTAAAATTCAGTTGTTATCCAAGCCTTTACAAAATGCACCTGAGGAAGCCACAGACCTATTGGAGTGAGCCTTAACAGGAGCAATAAGAGAATTATCATGAAAGACTCAAAACAAAATTGTCT
This sequence comes from Protopterus annectens, assembly GCF_019279795.1. Classification (NCBI taxonomy): domain Eukaryota; kingdom Metazoa; phylum Chordata; order Ceratodontiformes; family Protopteridae; genus Protopterus; species Protopterus annectens. Next base: position 3,381,075 of record NC_056733.1, on the reverse strand, counting down.
TAGAAATCCAAGAAGAAATGTCTTTTTAGAGACAAGCAAACCCAGAGACCCGAGACGAAAAGAAACAAAAATGATCAGACTTCCTGATAACCTTAGCCTTACCCAAAAAAAACCTGAGTTGTCTATGTACATCCAAGGTGTGTAAAACGGTCTCAATGGAGGACACAGGAAAAGGGAAGAAAGTGGGCAACTGAAAAAAATGATGAGACAACTCATTTACCACCTTGGGCATAAAGGAGGGATTAGTGTGCAAAGATACCCTATTCCTTGTGAAAAACAAGAAAAGGAGGAGAAGCCATCAAAGCCTGAATCTCAAAAACCGTCCAAGCAGAGGTTAAAGATAGCAAAAGAAAGTACAGTTGTGCACACTTACCATAAATGTAGATGTTAGAGTGTATTAACTGTTGCAGTCATCACCTGTGGGTTTATCCCTGCTGTGGTAGCCCTTGGCCAGCCTGAATAACAGAGTCAATATTTTTGTGCACCGGCTGTTATCACCTGTAGTCTGACATCAGGTCATCAGTACGATAAAGCAAGGCAGCCAACGTCATTACACCAGTTTTTCTTGCCCTAACCCTTCAGAAGCACAAGGGAAAAAGAGAGAAGTGGTCCTGGTGGCTAACAGCCACCTTGGGAAGCTTGTCTCCGCCTAGAGGAAGATTTTAAATGGGGGATGGAGGGAGGAAAACCAACACTGCAACAGTGAATACACTTGTGTACACTTACCATAAATGTAGATGTTCAACTGTACTATGTTCTTCGTGTTTCACTGTTGCAGTCATCACCTGTGGGAGGATTCCAAAAGCTGAGGAAAAGGATGGAAGGATAGGATGAGTCCTAGATACAGGTCAGGAGTCCCTGCAGAATTGCAGAGGCAAACCCTGCCCTAGACTTGGAAAAGAGAGGTAAGTGGTAATGCCTTGTAAAGGTATGGAGAGAAGTCCAGGTGGCTGCTTCCAAGATATCCCTAGTAGGTAGGTACTCCTCTGAGAAAGGCAGTGGAAGTGGAGGATGCCCTAGTAGTGTGTGTACGGATAGACTTATGGATGGGTTTCCCATGTAGTCTGTAACAAAAATGTATACAGTGTGAAATCCATTTAGAAATGGTTTGGAGATGGGCTTCACCTCTTCCCCTGGGGCAAAGCTTACAAGAAGCTGGTCTGTTTTTCTGAATGGCTTAGTATGGTCTAGATAGTATAGGAGTTGTCTGTGCACGTCTAGTAAGTGTAGAATTCTTTCCCCTTGTTTTGAGGGTTGGGAAAGTAGGTGGGAATGTGTATGGCCTGGTTTAAGAGTCACATCAGATACCACCTTGGGCATAAAGGAGGGGTTAGTCCTCAGGGAAACATTGCATGGAAAATTATGGAGGGCTCGACAGCCATGAGTGCTTGAAATTCTGAGACCCTTCTGGCTCAGGTGATAGGTAGTTGAAAGGCAGTCTTCCAAGAGAGGTACTTCAATTCTGTTGAAGAGGCAGGATTGAAAGGAGGTAAGGTTAGTTACTCTAACAAATAACTCAAGTCCCAGGGTGCTGTTGGAGGCCTGATATTAGAAGCTCCTCCAACGACTTGCTTACCTCAAAGGATGAGAGAAGAGGGGTGGGTGTGAATCAAAATGGGCACAGATGGCCAAAGCATGGATTTTTAATGGAGGAGAACAGGAGATCACTACTGAGCAACTCTGCTAAGTAATCCAGGATGAAAGATTGGGAGGTACTGCTCCCTTTTCATTGTTTCCAGGAGCAGAATCTTTTCCATTTTCATGCATAGGATTTTCTTGTGCTGGGCCTTCTGGCCTCTGTGATGATGTCCAGGACCGGTTTTCTTAACAGGGACTCCTTGTTAGTTTTTAGTGTACAAACCATGCTGAAAGTTTGAGTCTGTAGGTCTGGGTGCAGTGCCTTCCCCCTCCACTGGGTCAAGAGGTCTGACCTCAGGTGAAGCAGCTTTGGGGGCTGTAAGGTCAGGCTGCGTAATAAGGGGCACCAATGCTTTCTGGGCCAATCTGGAGCAATGAGGATGGCCTTTGGTCTTCTCCTCTGTTATTGTGATCAGTACCTTGGGAATAAGGGGCAGAGGAGGTCATGCATACACAAATAGGGAGCTCCAGGGGAAGGTCAAAGCATCCACCTTCCATGCTAGGAGGTGATCCTCCCTGGTACAAAACTTGTGCAGCTGTTGGTTGAGGTGCGAGGCAAAGAGGTCCACCTCTGGGATCCCCCCACTCCTGGGTGACCTGCAGAAAAATTTCTTTGTGGAGCTGCCATTTGTGGGGTCCAGTAAGTTTCTGCTTAGGTGGTCTGTCAGTGTGTTGTTGATCCCTGGTAAGTATTGGGCAATTAGGTGTAGCCCCATGGAGGTGGCTAAGCCAGAGACGCATGGCTAACATGCACAGGGGGTAAAGATTGGGTGCCCCTCTGCTTGTTAATGTACCACATTACTGTGGTGTTGTCTGTTTTTATAAGGAGGACCCCCTTGGCTTGAGATGGGGTTGGAATTAAGTAAGAGCCTTTTGCACTGCCATCATTACTTTCTCGATGTGCAAGTAAAGTTGCTGGGCATTCCACAGGCCATGGGTACACCTGTCTGCTAGGTGAGTGACCCAAGCTATGCCTGAGGCGTAGGTGGTGATGGTCTGGCTGAAAGGGAGGAGGATGAAGGAAAGACCCCTTTTCACTGGCCTCTGCCCACCAGAGAAATTCGGCCCTTATGCAAGGGATCGGTGGAAAAGTGATCTCAAAGGACTAAGAGTGCTGACACCAAAGGTTCTTTAACTACCACTGAAGTTTTCTCATGTGAAGCCTGGCGAGAGTTTTGAGAAGGATGCAAGATGCCATGTATCCCAGGGCTTGCAGGAACTTCCTCGCAGTGAGGTGGCTTCAGGAAGCCAGCTGGGTGAAGTAGAGAGGCAGGCAGCTCTGTTATTCTGGGGACAGGAAAGGCATTAGGGTTGCAGTGTCTAGCACAGCTCACAGGAAAACAATTTTCCTGGTGGGGTTTTGCTTTGATTTTCTCTTGTTGATGATGAACCATAGGGAAGTTAGGAGTGATTTGACAGAGGATCCTGGAGCAACTTTTCTTTGCTGTCCACCTGAAGGAGGCAGTCGTTCAGGTAAGGGTAAATCTGTATATTTCTCTGTCTGCAGTATGCTATAACCAGGGCCAAGCATTTGGTGAATACTCTGGCAGCAGTAGATAAGCCAAAGGGCAGTGCAGGGAACTGAAAGTGTTAACTGCCTGCTCTGAAGTGCAGGAATTTTCTGCATGATTCCCTGATGGGGATGTGGAGGGAGGCATCTTTTAGGTCTAGTGTCACAAGCCAGGATTTTGTGTGAGCATAGGCAGGAGCTGCTGCAAGGATAGCATTTTGCATCAGGGGACCACAATGGAGGTAGTCCTGAGATTCCTATTGAAAATGCTTCCTGAGGGACTGGAGGGTTTTCGTGAAGGAAAGGTCCTCTGGAGGGGAGGCAGAGGGAATGGATTCCTCTGCATCTGAATCCTCGGACAGTTAAGGGCTGTTGTACGTCTTTCAAAGGCAGAATAATCAGATTCCTCAGACTCGTGGTCTGTCAATTTCTGGAGAAGGAAGCCTTTTTCTTTTTGGGGTGGGGGCTTGAGTTCCTCGGATGAGAGAGATGAGATCTGCCATTTTAAGCATTTGAGTTTGGGGGGGAGCAGTAGCAAGATGGCAGCTAGAAGAAGAATTCCTAGGAGTGGCCTGGCTTCGAGGTCTGTGAGAATAGTCAGTCTCTGAGAAATGGTAGTCTGAAGAGAAGACATTTTTGTCTAGAATTGCTAGTACGGTCTGCCTGCGTCGTGGCTCCAGAACCAAATGAGGCAGAGACAGCTAAAGGCTCATTAGACTAAGTGGATTTCTGCGGCATACTCCGAAAGGGTCTCAGCAGATGCCTGCATAGAAAGTGAGTCGAGCATCAGGGGCTATGAAAGGACCTCACTGAATTCCAAAGAACTGACAACTTGATTAGTGGTAGCATCGTCAGAAGGCTTTAGCCCTCTGTGGCCTGTCTTATCTTTATGTTTTTTCGGAATATCGGTGGATTGTTGGCTGACAGATGCCATGCCGGAAGTGGAAGACAGAATATGAAAATAATTGTCTACAAGAGCAGCTCTACGGTAAATGGTTCTCACATTATAAAGAGGGCACAGAAAGTACAGTTGTGTACACTTACCATAAATGTAGATGTTAGAGTGTATTAACTGTTGCAGTCATTACATTTGGGTAATCTGCTTGCAGGTTGCCCTCAGTCAGCCTGATTAGTAAAGTCTTGGGTCCTGCGTCGGTTGCTGTCCCTTCTTCCATGACGTCAGGTCGTCAGGGGTATAAAACATGCAGCAGACTCCATTACATCAGTTTTTCTTGTACCAGATGTCAGGTGCCCCCCTAATGGGGAGCAAATAAACATAAAAACACAAAGATATACCTCCAACAAAAAGCAAATACACCAAAAAAGCTTTTAAGCATAGTAAAGGAAAGTTGAGGTATAGCCAGAAGTAGTTAGTGGGCTGGCAGGAGGGTAACCAGGACTACAACAGTGATTATTTATTTTATATTTGTTAACCAGGAATGTCCGACTGGAGCAAGGTCCATTTACAGCAGAGGCCCGGAGAGAAAAGCTCCACATAAAACAAGTACAGTGGCAGATATATATATATATATATATATATATATAATCACGACCTACATAAATTAGAAGTTATGTACCTACCATAACGTTCCATGTTAGTTGTCTTCTCTCGCCTTCTTTCTTGCTGGATGGGTACAGAGCCAATCCTCGGCTCCGACTCGGCACTTGCTTTAGCTCGAGAACTCCTTTTACCAGCTCGATGCAACCCTATATCCCATGATGCAAGGCGGTACTACCTCAGATCTCGTTTGGCAGCTAACTAACCCTGCTAAAGACTTATCCTAATATAATTAGGAACCATGGTTCCTAAAAGAAGTCCTCATAACAATGCTCCAGAGGAAGCAATCTAATAGGAACTCTCCAAGATCTGTCCAGGCCAGGGGGAAGGAGGGAGGGACGCAAGAAAGAAGGCGAGAGAAGACAACTAACATGGAACGTTACGGTAGGTACATAACTTCTAAATGTTAAGTTGTCAATCTCGCCTTCATTCTTGCTGGATGGGACCGCATCCCTAGCACCTGTATCCCGGGTGGCTCAATGGAACAGACTCTTGAGAACAGTGGAACCAAAACTGGCCCTATCTCTGGAGGCCAAATCCAACTTGTAATGAGACACAAAGGTATGAGGCGTGGCCCAAGTAGCTGCTGCACAAATAGTGTCACTGGGAAGTCTATCCTGAAAGGCTACAGAAGTGGATAGACTCCTGGTCGAATGTGCTTTTGGCTTAGAAGATAGTTGTTTGCCCCTTAGAGAGTACACATAGGAAATGGTGGAAGTCAACCATCTAGATAAGGTCACTTTAGATACTGGAAGACCCAACCTGTTTTCTGCATAGGAGACAAACAATTGGTCTGATTTTCTAATTTGTTTAGTCCTATGTAAGTAGTACCTGAGCTGACGATGAACATCCAAAAAATGCAGCTTCTGTTCAGCTCTGTCAGAATAGTTAGGAAAGAAAACTGGTAGATCAATAGATTGGTTAATATTGGCTTGAGATACAACCTTGGGAAGAAAGGAAGGGTTAGTTCTGAGCGAAACCCTATCCTTATGAAACACGAGATAAGGTGAACGAATACAGAGGGCCTGAATCTCAGAAACTCTTCTTGCAGAAGTAACAGCCAGCAAAATATAGTTTTCCACGTCAACAACTTTAAAGAACACGAGCAGACGGTTCGAAGGAGGTAGAATTAGGGATGCCAACATTAAGTTCAGATCCCATTGCGGAGGAGGATGTTTCACAGGCGGTTTTAGGAGAAAAACTCCTCTTAAAAAGGCTTTGCATAACCTATGAGACATGATGTTATTGTCCTGCAAGCCAACATGAAATTTGGAAATAGCAGCCAGTTGTACTTTGACTGTAGATGATGAAGATCCCGAATGAAAACCTCCGCCAGGAAATCCAAAACAGAATGTATAGGAGCGGTGAAAGGATCAATATTTCTGGCGCTTGCCCAAATAGAAAACGCCGCCACTTGCTAGCATAAACAGTTCTAGTGGGCGACTTTAAAGAAGACACTAAAATGTCTCTGACTGAGTCAGAAATCATTGGTAGCCTGGCTAGGAAGGAAGTGGAGCAACCAAGCAGTGAGGTTGAGAGAATGAATGGCCCGGTGCTGCTGACCCGACTGGTGGATCAAAAGATCCGAACTGGGTCCAGATGCCAGGGCTGCACCAGAAGGTGATGATGTAGAGACGGAAACCAAATTTGTCGAGGCCAATATGGAGCAATGAGGATCAATTTGGCTCTCCAAACGGTGGCTTTCTGAATGACTTGTGGAATCAATGGAAAGGGAGGAAAAGCATAAAGAAGTCCCCGAGGCCAATCCTGGGTTAGAGAGTCTCTCAAGGGTTGGCCTGGAAGAGGAAATAGTGTGAAGTAATCTGGGCACTTGCTGTTTTGAGGGGTAGCGAAAAGATCGCAACAAGGGGTGCCCCACTTCAGAAAAATCTGATCCACTACAGACTGATTGAAAGACCACTCGTGAGGCATCAGAATAGATCTGCTTAGCCTGTCCGCCAATAGGTTGGACCTGCCGGGGATGTGCGTTGCTATCAGAAACCGCTGAGAAGAGATCGCCCATTGCCAAAGTCTGAGAGCTTCTCGACACAAGGGATAGGACCTGGTTCCGCCCTGTTTGTTGATGTACCAGACCACGGACATGTTGTCCGTCTGTACTGCAATAGTCCCCGTGGGAAGAAAGTCGTCGAGGGCTTGCAACGTTAAAAGCACTGCTCTCATCTCCAGGACATTTATGTGCAGGTGGTATTCTATGGGTTGCCACGTCCCGTGGACCATCCTGCCCTGATAATGCCCCCCCCACCCGATCAGAGAGGCATCCGTGGTGACTGTGGCAACTGGAAGAGGGGGAACAAAGGGTCGGCCCGGATGAAGAAGAGGGGAAGATATCCACCATCGTAGATAAGCCCTGCAAGACTGTGTCACTAAGATCTCGTGTCTCATGGGCAGATCGTGGTACGACCACTGCGTGAACAACATCCACTGCAGGAGACGCATGTGGAAGCGAGCCAGTGGAAGAAGAACAATGGCTGCAGCCATTAGGCCTAGAACTTTCAAGCCAAACCTGGCTTTGACCTTGTTGCTTTGTAACAGAAGCTGAACAAATTTCTGGATGTCCAGAATCCTTTGATCTGTTAGCCTGGCTAACATTTTGACGGTATCTAACTCTGCCTATAAAGGTGATAGATTGGCAAGGCAGCAGAGAGGATTTTTCAAATTTACCAAATTCCTAGACTCTTGCAAAGCTGTAAGGTGTAGTCTCTGGACCAAGAAGCTGATGCTTGAGGTGGCGGAGAGGAGCCAGTCGTCCAAATAAGGAAACACCTGGAATCCTCAACGCCTCAGGTGAGCTGTGACCACTGCCATGCATTTGGTGAACACTCTGGGGCTGAAGTGAGGCCAAAGGGCAGTGCTCTGAATTGGTAATGACTGGCTCCCAGCAAAGCGGAGAAACCTTCTGGAGCGCCTGTGAATCTTTATGTGATAGTACGCATCCTGAAGGTCTATCGAGCACATCCAGTTGTCCTTGCCCAGAAAGGGCAGAATGGATTGCAGCGTGACCATCCGGAATCTTGCCTTTTGACAGACTTGTTTAGCCTGCTTAGGTCTAGTATTGGTCTCCAATCTCCCGTCCTTTTGGGGACCAAAAGAATCTTGAGTAGAAGCCGGATCCTACTTGGTCTGCCGGCACTGTTTGGATGGCTCTTTTTCCAGGAGTTTTGAAACTTCCTGTCTTGCCAAATCCCTTTGACCGGGTGAGATGTCTGGAAGGGATTGTAGAGGTACGGAAACCTTTCAAGGGATTTTGTAACCCTCGGATATGATCGACTGTACCCACTTCTCTTGTGATAGGGATTGCCAGGCTACTGGGTACAGCGAAATTCTTCCCCGACTGCCTCCAAGGGTGGACAGTCGGGCAACACCTCAGGGATGCTGAAAGGGCTTCTCAGGAAGAGACTCCCTGTTGCCCTGGTTCTGAGGACCCCCTGCCTCTAGGGCGGCGTCTATTATTGTTACCCCTCTGCCTCTGGGGTAAACTGACCACGTGTGTCCGTGTAGCTCCTTGGGCTTTACGGAACCACATCTTCCCCTTCTGACCCTTGGGATATGGTCTAGAAGGAGTGGAAAACTGGACTCCAACGGCAGAAAGAGTTTTACCGTCCTGTTCACATCTGGTCAAAGTATCCTTCACCTGAGGTCCCAACAAAGCCGAACCGTCAAAGGGGAGTTGGTGAAGGACGCCTTAAAGGGGTCCGCAAAATTACACAGCCGCATCCAGGCTTGGCGCCTAAGAGCAACACCTGTGCCTGCGGCCCTGCTCGCTCCATCGGCTGCATAAGATATGAGCCGCATGGAGGAGTTAGATATAGAATTCAGGATAGCAAGCTGAAAGGCAATCTTTCCTGAGCCCCAGCAGCTGAAGGATCCTGGACTACTTCTCCCAGTTCCTTGAGAATATCTCTTGAAGCCTGGTGAAGTGACAAAGGTAATTCAGCGAACGCATAGCAAAGGTCGCTGAAGAAAACATCCGCTTTCCATACCTGTCCATGGTCCTAGAATCCTTATTAGGAGGATGGACAGGTACTGAAGGATCCACCAGTTCCTTCTTAGTGGCCGCCACCACCATAGCATCCACAGAGACACCTTTGGACAGGAACTGTTTGTCCGAAGGGGCCGTGATGAACTTGGATGGTCTCCTGGGGACAGGTTCCACAGAATCTGGAGCTTCACGCCTTCCGAGCCACTACCTGCATGAGTGGGTCGAAGGCGGAGACACCCAGGAGGTGGAGGGTCGGGATCCAAAGCCTCCAGGTATACAGACTCATCCTCGGAGGGGTCAATGGAGGGCCAATTCCCCCTCTGTTTGAGGAGCTCAAGGATGTCTGAAAATGAGACATCCTCAGAGGGGACCGTGGGAACCCTCCGACTCATCTAAGTCGGTATCAGATGTAGTAGACTCAGGGAGTCTGTGTGTTTCCTCTTACACGCCCTCTTCCGAGGGGTTCCCCTGCAAGGTCAGGAGAAACCTCGAAGAGGAGGAAATTCCCAGTGGGGAAACCTGGGGCGATGGATCCCTGGGCCTGAGAGCAAGAGGCTGGCAAGAGGCATCTGCAGGCCCTGATGAGGGAGGAGCTAGAGGGATAGACCGCTGACCAGGCTCAGAGGCCAGGACACTCCTCATCACCTCAAAGGCTCCTCTCCCGGAGACCTGAACACACCCGCCCAAGAAACAGGAATGGTCGGCTCCAAGGAGAGAGAAGGCTCAGAGGCCGATGTCGGCCAAGCTTACCAAAGCCGAAGCCCGAGAGGGAGAGGGGTCGGACAAGGGTCCGATGCCACTAGCCCTCGGAGCCGACAGTGGAAACCCGACGACCGGATCCCTCCAAGGAAGGTCTCAAGGAGGAGATCGGAGCCGAGGATGACTGAGCCGAAGGATGTATCGGCTCCGGCATCGAAACAGCCGCTGTCCCAAGAAGCTCCGGCTCCGAACTCTGGTGTGGAGTCGGAGGAGGAATCTCAAGAATCGGGGCTATAGCCGAAGTCTGTTGAGACGGGCTATGGAGCATTTGGGCCAGTGCCTGAGATTTCAACAGCCTGCTTACCACCCTCTCCAAATCGTGGTCAGACAGCCTGGAAGATCTCGAAGATCGGCTCCGATGGCTCCGCTCCGACAAAAGAGGAGACCCCGGAGCCGAGTGAATACTTAGTATCGAAGGGGACCGGGATGTCTTACGGTCCGGAGCCATCGGAGCCGAAGTCCCTTGAACCCCAGATGGAGCCGAGGATCTCTCGGCTCCGATGCTGGATAAAGTGTCGGCTCCAGCCGGAGCAACAGTAGTCAGGGTATCGGAGCCGGCCGGCACCGAACCCACTACTCTAGCAGAAGAAGTATCGGCTCCAGCCGGAGCCGATATCGGCTCCGACAGAGCCGGAGCCACCGGAGGAGGCTTGGACACTGTAGCCTGAGCCTTCGGTGGCTTAAGAGGTTTTCCTGCCCCTGGCTTAGGAGGAGAACCTTCAGGTTTTAATAAACCTCGGAGGATCAATTTGTTCCTCCTTTCCTGCAGGACTCTCTGGCTAAAGGCATGACACAACGCACAGGAGTCCTGCAGGTGCAAAGGCCCCAGGCAATACACACAAGAAGTGTGACCGTCTGTCAGGGACATTTTCTGACAGCACTGGTCACACTTCTTGAAGCCTGAGACCTTGCCTTCCCTAGACATCCTAAAAGGATATACACAAACAGTCCCCACAAACACACAACTTAATCCCTACACAGACACACAGGAAGGGAATAACTTGGGGAACTAGGCCTGACTAAAACTTTAAACTGAAAAAACTATTTTAAAAGTTTAAAAGGAAGGGAATATGGTGGGCTGTACTAAATACAGGCTAACCTAACACTGAAGGGAAAATTAAACCCCTAACTAAACTTTTTCTTCTTTAACAAGAAAAAACTTACCTCAGCTGGCAAAGGAGACCTCTTTTGCTAAGCGGCAAACGAGATCTGAGGTAGTTCCGCCTTGCATCATGGGATATAGGGTTGCCTCGAGCTGGTAAAAGGAGTTCTCGAGCTAAAGCAAGTGCCGAGTCGGAGCCGAGGATCGGCTCCGAACCCATCCAGCAAGAATGAAGGCGAGATTGACAACTTAACATCAAAGGATATATAATACAATGCATTAAAAAATTTATATATACAATATCTATGCAAGCTTATGCAGCCATAGTTTACACATAGTTGAAATTGGATAGGAGTATTTGGGGGCAAAATACTCCCTATTTGCTTATGCAGTGAAAGAGGTATCTCACAAGAGAATATACAAATAGAAAACATAATGATTTGTGTGAAGCTCCTCAAGTGAGAATTTTTAGTACAGTATTGTAGGCATAGTAAAGAGTGAGAATATGAGGTAGTAGGAGTGGGAGGGAGGAGTGCATCTAAGTGATGCCAGGACATAGCCAGGACTGTGTGAGGTGTGACTTGAGTAATTTTTTGTATAGTGATATAGATGGAGCTGAGGTGATATTCTGGTGGAGGCTGTTCCATTTCTTGCTGATGGAATAAGAGAAAAGAGCTTTTCCTGCAGTACTGTTAGGTTTAGATACAGAGAGTAAGTTTTTTTTTGGATGACCGCAGGGTACGGTTTGCTATGTATTGGTTTAGTAGTTGATTTACGGCTGGGGATTTTTTAGTATGTTGTAGGTGAGGACTAGTTGGTGGTAACTAATTAACTGTGAGAGTTCTAACCACTGTAGGTCTTTTAGGGCATGACAGCGATGGCTTCTAAATGTGGTTATTTGTGAATTTTGCTATTTGGTTGTAACATGAGTCCAGTTTGTCTATGTCCGTTTTCCTGATGTGGGTTACTATTGGGGAAGCGTACAATAGGGTAGATAGTAGGTGTGTTTGGGCTAGGATTATTCGTGCTTGATCTGATAGAAACCGTTTGTGTTTGTATAGAGTTCCTAGCTTTTTATGTACCTTTTTAATGGTTTGAGGGAGATGGACATCAAAGTGAAGATCCTTATCTAGTATTACACTGAGGAGCTTAGTATGGGATGAGGGAGAGATTGTTGTGCCATTTTTGGAGCCGACAGTGAAGGAGATAGATATGGTCCTGGATTTATTGGGGGTAAAGAGAAGTAATTTTGTCTTGTTGGGACTTAGAATAAGTTGGATATCAGTAATCCATTCCTCGACGGAACAGAAGGATTCTTGAGTAAGATTATGAAGGGTGGCTATGGCTGGGGCTGAGCAGATTACGGTGGAGTCATCTGCATACTGTAGGAGTGATGCGTGCAGGGTGGAGGTATGTAGTTTATTGGTGAAAACTGTAAATAGTAGAGGACCTAGTAATGATCCTTGTGGAACGCCAATAGTAGTTAGTAAAGGTGATAGTACACCCTGCCATTTGACTGCCTGTTGTTTATCAGAGAGATAATTTTTGAACCAGGAAGTAGTGGAGGGGGCAAAGGACATTGTAGTTAGAGAGTGTCTAGAAGTAGGTTGTGAAAGACCATGTTGAATGCCTTAGATAGATCTAGGAATATGGCTGATATGAAGTGATTGTTGTTTCTAAGTTGGTTAATCTGATTGAAGGACAGAAGAGCAGTAGTTGTACTATGATTTGGGTGGAAGCCATGCTGTGTAGAGGAGAGAAGATTGTGTGAGATTAAGAAGTGCATCACTTGTGCGTGAATACATTTCTCTAGGAGCTTGGAAAGGGGGGATAGGATAGCAATGGGGTGGTAGTTTGATAGCTCATAGGAGTTGCCACCTTTGTGTAGAGGAATAATGTATGACACTTTCCACAATTTGGGGATCTGAGCTTCTTGTATGGAGCTGTTAAGAAGTGAGACAGGGTAAGCCAGGGACTCTGCAGCTAATTTTAGGAACTTGGTGGGTAAACCATCTGCTGCGAGGGTGGTAGGTTTCAGTTTTAATAGCAGTTTTTTTTTACCATGGAGGTTGATACAGGTGAGAGTGTAAAGGAGGATAAATCTATGTGGCTGGGATGAGTGTAGGATTATTGTTAGATAGTTGGGTAGATAATGTGAAAATAGATTCTGTGAAGTGGTGATTAAATCGAGAAACTATGCTGTCATTGTTAGTCTTGGTGTTTTGGGCTGGGGTGGTAGTTTTGCTGGGTTTTAGAAGGGAATTGATAGCTTGCCAGAATTTTTGTGGGTTTTTAGAATGTTTGTTTTGGACATTAAGGAAGTAGTTTGTTTATCTAGTTTTATTTGTTTTTGGCCTGATTTCGAAGTTGTTGATATATTTGTCTATTTTGGCCAGTATTGTTCTTTTTCCAATTCTTCCAGGCGTTGTCCCTGGTTTTTAGTAGGGCTTTTGTGATCCTATTTAGCCAAGGTGCATAGTTAAATTTGGTTCTACATTTCTTAATGGGGGCTACTGTATTTATAACATTTATAAAAGTACTATTGAAAAAAGTAGACAGCCCGGTATAGTGCTAGAGTCTGTAGTGGGTGCCAGTTACACTGTTGTAGTATTCTATTGAGAATTGAGGATTAACCTTGTGTTCATATCTAATTTCCTTATATAGTACGAATGTGGGGTAGTGGTCACTTAGTTCATCAGGTAGGCAGCCCACATGATAATTTTCTTTGGGGAAATTAATTGAAGTCCAGTCAAGAATGGATTGTTTTTTGGTTCTGTTATCGATTCTGGTGGGCTCTTGAATTAATTGTGAGAAGCCAAATAAGTTAACATGGTTTGAGGGATTGTTGGAGTTGCATGTAAGCCAGTCTCTATGTTTAGGTCACCTAATATGATAGTTTCTTGGGGCAGGTTGGTTGTAGCCCATTGTAGTATTTCTTCTATTATAGGTGTGTTATTACCTGGGGGAATGTAACTGCAGAGCATGTTGATTCTTTTTTTGTTTTCAAGGGATATAACAAAGCCTAATGTTTCTGCATTCTTAAATTTGGGAAGTGGGGTGTTTAGAGGTTGGAGGTTAATTGTGTTTTTAAATAGAATTGCAGCTCCACCTCCCTGTTTGGAAAGTCTGTCTTGCCTTAGGATACTATTCCCTGGGGGGAGAACTTCATCGTTTTGGGTGTTGGGTTTTAGCCAAGTCTTGGTAATAAATAGTATATCTGGGGAGTAGTGAGCTTTGAGTGCATGTACGTCATGTAGTTTGTTGGATATACATCTTGAGTTTAGGTTAATAAAAAGAAGTTCTGATTTTTGTTAGTGTGAAAGAAGTTTGTTGAATGGACCCGGGTTGGGGTGTATATCTCCTGCAATTAGTAGCCATTTTTTGAGGAATATTTTGAGTTTTATAGCGTGGGCTAGGAAAGTGTGTACTCTAGATGCTATTTATTGAGAGGTATTTGGTGTGTGTCTTGTGTATGAGAAATAGTGAGCTGTTTTTGAATAATGTGGAGCAGACTGTAATGTTCTTGTCTGTCCGTATGTGTGTGTAGGTATGTGTTGTGTGAAAGGTACTGTTTGGTGGCAGTGTGGTGTGCACGGATGTGGTATAGGATAGGTTAGTGAGTTAGTAGTAGTAGTGATAGTATGGCCTGCATGATTTGTCTGGGTGAAGGGATTGGGGAAGGTTGCAAGTGGATGGGTGTGTTATGTAAGTGTGGTTGGATTTCTTAATTGAGTGATGGTGATAGGTTGCTGTTGGTGGGGGTGTGATTATGACGACTATAAGTGTAGGAGCACTGGGGGGGGGGGGATTGGGGGTAGGAGAGCGGAGTGAGCCCGCAGGGCGAACGGAGTGGGAAAGAGCAAAAGAGGCGAGTACAGCAGCAAAAAAGTATCAGCTGAGTGCAGTTCAAGTGGCTATATCAAGAGGTTTTGATTTTACTGTGGGAGAAAATTAAAATTGTAGACTAACATTCAATATGGGCAGTGCAAGAGTGAGGGAATATATAACAGATATAAAGGTGCGGAGGTAGTATTTAAATGTCTATCAACTTTGCTATGTAGCTTTTGGGATTTGGGATAAAAAAGTATTTGTACCCTTTCTGTTGGTGGATGTTGCCACCTAGTGGTTAGAGGGGATATCAAGCAGGAGAGAAGCAGAAAAGCTTCTCAAGATACAAATTATACTACGTTAAAATGGGGGAGGGGGTGGTAAAGGGTCTGCGGTAGGCTGCTAAACCTCGGACACGGAAGGGTCAACTAGCAATCCTAGGTTGTATATAAAGTCTATACTAATATGCTATTAGAAACATACATTCGCTTTTACTTGTGCCGTAGGAGCTTTCTATGCAAAAACCTGGCAAGCAGGTAAACTTCATGGGTCACTTCAGGGTATAGCAGCAGGTAGTTCCCTTTACTTTAGTGGCAGAGAGAGAGCACCCGGTGACGTTTGTACTGAAAAAAAGAGAGACATTGAGTTAGACAGTTGAAATGATGCAAATAAGAGATAGAGGCAAGAAGGCATATAATAAACAGTCTGAGGAGAAATGGAGCTTGTAACAGAGTGCAGTGAGAGAGAACTAGGGATAGATGTAGATAAAGGGTATGTGGACAGAGGGTAGGTTAGAGAGGTAAGAATAGAGAGCAGCAGATACATAACCAGTACAAAAATGAAAATTGCCAGAGTAAAGCCAAGAGGACAAATACTATCACTCTACAGAATAGCCTAATATCAGCAACCCTAGTCCGTTTGAGAAACAGGGGTTAGATACCAATAGACAGCTGTAAGCTAAGCTATGCAGAGACGTAGCACAATAAATGCATAACTTTAAAATAATAGATTAAATGCAACACCTCTACATGCAGTACATATGTTATGCATAAGTTTAAGAAGAATTGTACAATTGCAGTGTAGTATCAGTGTAATATACAAGTACAACGAAACAAGCGGTTGTATTTAGGCAGAGAGAATATAATTGTATAGCATTTATAAGAATGTAACTAACCGTGTGGCTTTATAAAGCCTTCTACTTGCTGCATTTTGGACAGTAATCATTTGAGGTTTGGTACACACTAACTTCTACATTTATGGTAAGTGTATACAACTGCACTATGTTCTTCTTGTTTCACTGTTGCAGTCATTACATGTGGGTAGATTCCCAAAGCTAGGGTTGGGAGGAGGAGTTTATATAGCATTAGGGCCAGCTATAAGGCCCTGCAAGACAGCAGTGGTAAAGCCAGCTCTGGATTTAGAGAAAACTGGCAAATGATAATGCTTGGCGAAGGTATGTACAGACCTCCAGGTAGCAGCTTCTAGGATGTCCCTCCTGGTAGGAACACCTCTGAGAATGGCTGCAGAAGTAGATGCAGCCCTGGTGGAGTAAGATCTGATCCCCTAGGGGATATGTTTTCCATGATGATTATAGCAGAAATTAATGCAATGGATTATCTATTCAGAAATGGTTTGTTTTGAAATGGCCTTCCCCTCTGCCCCTGCAGCAAATGCTACCAGCAGTTCAGATTTTCTTTGAGGTTTAGTCCTGTCCAAGTAGAATCTAAGTTGTCTGTGCACATCCAATGAATGCAGAATCTGTTCCTCTTTGTTCTGTGGATTGGGAAAGAAGGTTGGCAAATTAATGGACTGATTAAGAGCCACACTGGATACCACCTTGGGCATGAAGTATGGATTGGTCCTGAGTGACACCCTGTCCGCATGAAAGATGATGAAAGGCTCCATTGCCATAAGGGCCTGTAATTCAGATATCCTTCTAGCTGAAGTGATTGCTAAAAGGAAAGCAGTTTTCCAAGAAAGAAATTTTAAATCTGCAGTAGCAGCTGGCTCGAAAGGAGGTAGAGTGAGTTTCTCCAATACAAAGTGAAGGTCCCAGGCAGGGGTTGGAACTCTCCTGGGTGGTCTCAAATTGTTGGCCCCTCTGAGGTACTGCTTGAGCAGAGGATGAGAGAAGAGGGGATGTTCTGTGTTATAATGAACTGAAATAGCTGAGGTGTGAATTTTAATGGAGTAAGACAGGCCCTTGTGAAGCATCTCAGTTAAGTATTGCAAAATCTGAGGTAAATTGGGAGCTGCTGTGCTCATCCCTTCAGATTGGTTCCAAGCACAGAATCTTTTCTATTTTTCAGCATAAAATTTTCTAGTACTAGGCCTCCTTGCCTCTAAGATGACATCCATCACAGGTTTGTTGAGGGATAAGGGTGAGTTTAAATAATTAGCCAGGCTGCAAGATTCAATGTTGGAAGCTGAGGGTGCAGAATCTAGTTCTCCTGCTGAGACAGCAGGGAAGGGATCTGAGGCAGGTGCCATGGAGGTAACTGCAACACACTGCACAGGAGGGGGTACCAGTGTTGGTGCGGCCAGTCTGGAGCAATCAAAATCATCTTTGTTTGTCCTGTTTGACTTTAAGTAGAACTTTGGAGAGCAGAGGCAGTGGGGGGGGAAGGCGCAGACTGATAGATTTTTCCAGCTGAAGGACAGAGCATCCATTTTCTACACTTATTTGGGGGAGTCCTTGTGCAAAACTTGTAGAATTGGTAGTTCTGGGGGGAGGCAAATAGGTCTATGTCTGGGCTCCCGCATTCGCTTGTCAACATGTTGAAAATCCCTGGTTCCAGTTTCCACTCGTATGGGTCCATCAGGTTTCTGCTTAGTCCGTCTGGCAGAGTATTTTATTTTCCTGGCAGGAATTGAGCTTGTAGGTGCACTTGGTAACTCAAGGCTGTGTTCCACAATGCCATGGCTAGTCTGCAGAGGGGGTAGGAATGGGTACCCCCTTTGCTTATGTACCACATAACCGTGGTGTTGTCAGTCTTTACCATTAGTTGTCCTGGAAGAATGTAGTCCTTGAAGGCTGTCAGAGCATTCTGTACAGCAACATTTTTTTTCTTGATTGATATGTAGGTGCATTTGACTTGGGTTCCATTTACCCTGAATGCACTTCCCTGCCAGGTGAGCCCCCCCATGCATAGTCTGATGCATCTGTTGTTAGGGCAAGGGCGGCAGGGAGTAGTGTGAATGGTAGTCCCTTGTTTTGGTGGCATTCCTCTGCCCACCAGAGGAACTCTAGGAGTAGGCAAGATATGATAGGAATCAATGTTTCTAGGCTGTGAGAATGTTGACTCCATATGCTTTTTAGATACCACTGTAGTTTCTTCATATGCAGTCTTGCATATGGAACTGGAAGAATGCAGGAGGCCATGAACCCCAAGGCTTGCAGTATTTGTCTTGTAGATAGCAGGGTTTTTGTGGCCACTTGCTTGAAATATGTTATCAAATGAATTGTTGCAGGGTACCAGTTGTGATTTCTTTTAGTTTATGGTGTACCCCAGACAAGTTGGAACCCTTTTTACAAATGCCAGATGATTCAAACGTATGCTATGGCTTTCTGCCTGAATTAGACAATCATCAAGGTATGGGTATATTTGAATACTACATTGCCTGCAAAATGCAAAAACTGGAGCCATGCACTTTGTTAATACCCTGGGCGCAGTAGACAATCCAAAAGGCAGTGAAAAGAACTGATGAGTGTAGCCTGCTTTGAAGCGTAGGTATCTTCTGAAAGATTCCCTGATAGGGATGTGCAGATATGCTTCTTTTAAATCTAGTGTTGCCAACAAGATGTTATTGCATAGCATAGGAAGTAATTGGTGAAGAGTCAGCATCTTAAATTTTGGAATATCCAGAAAGGTGTTTAGAGTAGACAGGTCCAGGATTGGATGCCAGTCTTTTCTGGGTACCAGGAAAAGTCTGGAGTAGAAACCTTGTCCCTTTTTCCTCTTCTGGTACCAGTTGAATAGCCCCCCATGCTTAAGAGAAAAAGCACTTGATTTTGAGCCTCAGCCCACTGATTTGGGGGCAGGTCCGGCCACCCATTTGGTGTTGGCAACGTGTGGAAATGAAATCTGTATCCCTGGGACACTATTTAAAAACCCATTTGTCCTGGGATATGAGTTTCCAGTTCTTTGCATGAAGAGCAATCTTTCCCCCCAAAGGGGCGGTCAGAAGATAAGTGCTTGGAAATTTTAAAAAGAAGTCATTGAGACTGTTTAACATAGGGGGTGTCTTATTATTCACAGATTTGGAAGTGGAGCCCCCCCCCCCTCCACTGCTTAGTTCTGCGAGTGCCCTGGGACTGAAACCTGGGGGTTTTCTGTGTCAGGGTTTGGCTGGAAAAGACCTGGAAGGGGCTGGAAAGGACCAATTCTTCGTAGGTCATTGCCTACTAAATCTAGGAGGTCACACTTGTAAAAACATTTTTAGCAGTTTGCATAGATTTAGCTTTGCCTTCCATCTTTTTGAGAACTTCTTCAGCCTTGTTGCCAAACAGGCGGTCCTGATTTAAAGGAGCATCCAACAATATAGCTATAACATGATCTGGCAAAGATTGCTCCTTAAGCCAAGCATGCCTTCTAAGCACAGACCCAGTAACAGCAGCCCCGTAAGAGATCTCTAAAGAATCAAAACCACATTGTAAAGTATGTTTTCCAATTTGTTCAGCAGAATGCATTACGTCCTGTAAATCTATTTTCCACACAGTCAGGAATCAGCATCATTTTCTGTTTAAGCAGTCCAATGACATGTTGTTGATATTTTAACATATGAAATTGGCAGTTTAAAGCTCAGATTGCAAAGGTTGCTGAAGTATAAACCTTTTTAGCCCATTTATCCAGCACCATTGAGTCTCTAACAGAAGGGGTAGGAGTTTTTGCACTAGAAGCCTTAATGCCCTTGGGCCCCCGAGAAATAGTCTCTGGATCTGCAATAGGATTTTTGAAAAGGAACTTGTGGGACTCAGGAACCCTGTAGTATCTGTCAGGTTTACTAGGAGCAGGAGGCAGGGAATCAGAGGCCAAACTGGATTCCGAGAAAACATCAACAATGTCTAGTACAGGAGGAACAGCCAAAGGCCTATGCTGAGGTAGAAGGAAATCCCTAAGCCTCTTTTTTGAATCAGAAAATTCCTGGCTTTCCCAATAAAAATGCTCCCTTAAAGTATGTAAGGTTTCCCCAAAAGAAAAAATCCTCAGGAGGGGAAGCCGATGTAATAGAATCCTCTGCATCAGAATCCTCATAAGTAGGTAAGGACAAATCCAGGTCATCAGAAGAGTCAGAAGAAACAGAATCCTGATCAGAAGATTCATAATCAAGCTGAGCCCTAGGCCTCTTGGGGAGGGGGGGGGGTAACTACCCCTGATTAGAGTTATTAGATATTCAGCCATTTTTATCATTTGTTTTTTACGCATAGGGGCCTGAGCACGTGGCCTGGGAGTCAATTTTTCAGACATGGATCGAGATTTAGGCCTTAGTAATGAAGGAGGCGTCGATTTAATATGCAAGTCCATAGGCCTGAATGTACCCTCAGAAGCCGGTGCCTGCACAGCGGCTCCGGACCCATCCAAGGTATAGACATCCGCAGGTTCCACAGTTGGAAGTATCTTGCGGCATACCGGACTCTGAATGGGTCTCAGTAGAGGCCTGCGAATCAGAAGTGGCGGGTATCAGGACCTGTGAAAGTGCCTCATTGAGTACCGGGAGAACTGGCGACGGGCTTAGAAGCGTCGTCTTCAGTTTTGGATGTCAACGGCCTGTCTCTATCTTTATCTTCGCGGTTTTTTTCGGAATCCCGGTAGTCGGATGGCTAACCAATGACATTTCTGGACAATTAAACAGAGAACCGAAATATTTAGAGGCAAAAATATACCGACGACAGATAGTGTGCTGATTAAATAAAGCACAAAACAGACAGCAAGGTACGTCGTGGTCAGGTCTGCTACGGGCTCCACAGCAATAAATACTCATGTAATGACATTGGCTGCCTTGCTTTATAGTAGTGACGGCCTGATGTCAGACTACAGGAAACAGCAGTCGGGGCGCAAAAACATTGACTCTGGTATTCCGGCCGGCCAAGAGCTACCACAGCAGGGATATGCCACAGGTGATGACTGCAACAGTGAAACATGAAAACCATCCTTGTTTCTAAAGCTACTTCTTAAAGTACTTCAAAAATAAAACTTGGAAATGGTATGGCCAAGAAAAAGTACAGTTTTGTACCTAGCATAAATGTAGATGTTGGAGTGTTCACACTGCTGCAGTCATCAAACTTGGGTTATCCTGCCGTCAGGCGGTCCCGCAGTCGGCCATAGTTCCAAAGTCTTGGAACGGCGTCGGTTGCTGTCGCCTCTTCCCTGACGTCAGTGCGCCAGGGGTATATAAGAGGCATCCAACGCCATTTTCTTCAGTCTTTCTTGCCGCGCGGTGCCCGAAACAGAAGCAGTTCGCAAGTGCCGGTCGGCCGACTCCAGAGATTTTCAAATCAAATTTCAGACCGAAGTCTTCAATAAAGCCAAGTACCCCACTGGGGAACCTTTTCTTGCCTCATTCTGATGTCAGAAAAAGTTAATTGCATTTCTTGTGGGAAGCAAATACCTCATAAGAACTTTCATTCTTATTGCATTCCTTGCCTAGGCCCAGACCACGATGTCACAGGTTTTCGGTTTTGTGCTAGGTTTAACAAATGTACTATTAAACGTCGGTTTGATTTTGCCTGACATTATTATGGTAGGAAATTTAATTATACCATGCCATCGGAGCAACCGATGACCAGAATGCATAAAAAACACAAAGATAAAGACAGGCAGCCGAGACCCAAACCAGACTCTGAGGCCTCTGCTAGGTCAGTCACCGGTTCTCAGATTTTCAGTGAGGCGCCTACGCAGCCCTTGACGACCGCTGACTTAGAACCCCAGACGGCATCCGATTCCCAAGCGGAGATTGCTAGGCCTCCACAACCTTTACCTTTAGGCCCTTCCAACTCCATGGCTGAAGGAGATTCCGGTGCAGTTGAAACGCCTTTATTTGCAGAAGGTGTCTTCAGACCGACTACACTCACTATTAAAGCTTATGCAAAGCTGAAAACCCCTTTAAAAACAAAGACGACTGTACAGCAGTCTCCAGTACAAGGCTCCATGCCTAAGAAACAGATGCTTAAGATGGCTTAAGATTTAATTACCCTTAACAGGTTTTCCCATCCCCCTCCTGATAAAAGGCCAACACAGGAGGAGGACTACGCTTCCTCTGACCAGGTTTCAATTTCTTCAGATTCTTCTGAGGAACAGGAATATTCTTTTCCCCCTTATGAAGACTCTGATGCTGAAGAGACTATCCCTTCAGCATCTCCCCCAGAAGACTACTCTTTTGGGGAAACTTTACATACCATGAGGGAACATTTCTACTGGGAAGGCCAGGATTACTCTGAATCTAAGAAAAGGCTCCGAGAGTTCCTTTTACTACCCCAGCAGAGACCACTTGCTATTCCACCCGTGTTAGACATTGTGGATGATGTTTAGCAAAAACAGCTCTAGAAATTCCATCTAACTTGTAGCACTTGGTAAATGTATGCACAGAAGTCAATGTAGCTGCCTCAAGAATAGACTTAGTATCCAAACCCTTGAGAAAAAGCACCAGAAGCGGTCACAGCTCTAATAGAGTGAGCCTTAACAGGAGAAGAAAGGCTCTTACCATGAAAATGGCAAAAAAAATGGCTTCTGAAATCCAAGAAGGAATAGACTGTTTGGACACAGCCCTCCCTAAGGACCTAGGATGAACAGAAACAAAGATCTGATCAGATTAATGAAAAGTCTTAGTCTTACTCAAATAAAATATGAGCTGTCCATGCACATCTAAAGTGTGCAGCACCTTCTCACTTGCAGATTTTAGAGAAGTAAAAAAAAAAAAATGGGCAAATGAATAGACTGATTAAGGGACAACTCCTTCACCGCCATGAACATGAAAGAAGGGTTAGTAAGAAGGAACACCCTTTCCTTATGAAGCACCAAAAGAGGAGGACAAGCCATAAGGGCTTGAAGCTCAGACACCCATATAGCAGAAGTAAGGGATAATAGAACACCAATCTTCCAAGAGCAATGTTGCAAGGAAGCTGAAGCTGCAGGCTCAAAAGGACCCGGAGTCAATTTTTTGAACACAAAATTCAGTCAATTTTTCTAACACTAAATTCAGATCGCTGGGAGGGGGAAAAAGACTTCCTGTGAGGCCTAATATGTATGACTCCTTTAATGAACTGCTTAGCTTCAAATATAGAAGCTAAAGGATGTAATGAAGGCAGACAAGCAGAAACACCTAATAAGTGGGCCTTAACAGAGGAATAAGCCAACCTAGCATTGAGCATTTCACACAGATAAGACAAAGTACAGTTGTGTACCCACCATAAATGTAGATGTTAGAGTGTATTCACTGTTGCAGTCATTACTCTTGGCTTATCCGGCTGGCAGGCTACCCGCGGTCGGCCTGAATTCCAAAGTCTAGGTCAGGGATATGCCACAGGTGATGACTGCAACAGTGAAACACGAAAACCATCCTTGTTTCTAAAGCTACTTCTTAAAGTACTTCAAAAATAAAACTTGGAAATGGTATGGCCAAGAAAAAGTACAGTTTTGTACCTACCATAAATGTAGATGTTCGAGTGTTCACACTGCTGCAGTCATCACACTTGGGTTATCCTGCCGTCAGGCGGTACCGCAGTCGGCCAGAGTTCCAAAGTCCTGGTCCGGCGTCGGTTGCTGTCGCCTCTTCCCTGACGTCAGTGCGTCAGGGGTATAAAAGATATAGCAGACGCCATTTTCTTCAGTTTTTCTTGCCCCAGATGTCAGGTGCCCCCAAAATGGTAGGCTAAAAAATTATGCCAATAATTATGCATGCAGTAAAATAAATATTTACTTCATCTAGAAGCAAATACACCACATTGGTTGTATAAGATAGAGAAGTATAGGTAAGGCCCAGCAAAGAAAAGGGGGATGGTGGGTGGGTAACCTGGACTGCAACAGTGAATACACTAACATCTACATTTCTGGTAGGTACACAACTGTACTATGTTCATTGTGTTTCACTGTTGGTCATTACTCTTGGGTTGAACCCCAAAGCTGAGGTTGGGTGGCTGGGCCTAAATAGGATTAAAAGAGGCTATAAGGCCTTGCAGAACTGCAGTGGTTAAGCCTACTCTGGATTTAGAGTAGAAAGGTAAATGGTAGTGCTTTGTAAAAGTGTGCACTGAACTCCAAGTTGCAGCCCCTAAAATGTCTTTGGTTGGTACTCCTCTGAGAAAGGCTGCTGAAGTGGCTGCTGCCTTGGTAGAATGAGGCCTAATGCCCTTGGGCACTGATTTGCCATGCTGTGAGAGGCAGAAACGAATGTAGTGGCCTATACATTTTGAAATGGTCTATTTTGAGATGGGCTTTCCTTGAGATCCTGCAGCATATGCCACTAAAAGTTGCTCAGTTTTTCTGAAAGCTTTAGTTCTGTCCAAGTAGAAGCATAGTTGTTTGTATGTCCAAGGAATGCAGAAGTCTCTCACCCTTATTCTGTGGGTTTGGATAAAAGGTAGGCAAATGAATGGTTTGATTAAGGGCCACACTGGACACTACCTTAGGCATAAATGTTGGGTTCGTCCTTAGAGAAACCCTGTCTGGATGGAAAATGATGAAAGGTTCCACAGTATTGAGTGCCGGTAACTCTGAAACTCGTCTTGCAGAGGTTATTGCTAGGAGCAGAGCTGTTTTCCAAGACAAAAACTTTATTATTGGCGGCAGTGTGAGTTTTTCTAAGACATAATGGAGCTCCCATGCAGGTACCGGGGCTCTCCTTGGAGGTCTTATGTTTTTGGCCCCTCTGAGGTACTGCCTTAGCAATGGAAGAGAAAAAAAAGGAGGTTCCGTATTATAATAAGCTGAAATGGCAGAGGCATGAATTTTAATTGATGAAAAGGATAGGCCTTTGTCCAGCATCTCAGTTAGGTATTGTAAAATTTGAGGAATATTTGGTACAGATGTGTCAAATCCTTGTGCCTGGTTCTAAGCACAGAATCTTTTCCATTTTTCTGCATAAGATTTTCTGGTACTGGGCCTCCTGGCCTCCAAAATAACATCCATCACTGCTTAGAGAGAGGTGTGTTTTGAATGGTTACATTATCCGCCATGCTGCCAGATTTAGGGTCCTGAGTTGGCTGTGCAGAATGTTTCGCTGGGTCAGTAAGTGAGGAATTAGAGGCAATGTCCAGGCTCGGCCTTGAGACAAGCTTTTTAGGATTGGGTACCAGTGCTGGCGTGGCCAGTCTGGGGCAATCAGAATCATTCTTGGCTTCGCTTGTCTGACCTTTAGGAGTACCTTGGGGAGGAGAGGCAGAGGAGTAAAGGCATATACTGTTAGACTTTTCCAGCGGAATGACAGAGCATCCACTTTCCATGCTTGCTTGTGATAAGTCCTTGTGCAGAATTTCTGTAGTTGGCAGTTGTGAGGGGAGGCAAACAGATCTATGTCTGGGCATTCCTATTCCTTTGTCATCATGCTGAAGACTTGTGGATCCAGTTTCCATTCGTGGGGATCCGTGAGGTTTCTGCTTAGTTTGTCTACCAGAGTATTGTTCTTTCCTGGCAGGAATTGTGCTTGCAGGTGTACTTAAGTCAATGCTGTGTCCCACAAAGTCATGGCTTATCTGCAGAGGGGATAGGGAATGTGTGCCTCCCTGCTTATGTACCACGACTGTAGTATTGTCCGTCCTTATCAGTAGTTGTCCTAAATGGAGTAGATCCTTGAAAGCTGTCAGGGCATTCTGAAAGTACAGTTTTGTACCTACCATAAATGTAGATGTTAGAGTGCTCATACAGCTGCAGTCATAACAGATGGGTTATCCTGCCATCAGGTGGGTCCTCGGTCGGCAAAATTCCAAAGTCTAGGTCCGGCGTCGGTTGTTGTCGCTTCCTCCCTGACGTCAGTGCGGCAGGGGTATAAGAGAGACAGCAGACGCCATTTTCTTCAGTTTTTCTTGCCCCAGATGTCAGGTGCCCCCAGAAGGAAGGCAAACAATGTTATGCAAAAGTGCAATGTTGATAAATCAAAAACAGCAGTTGCAAGCAAATACACCATAAAAGAATACCCCAAAAGGTTATATGAAAAGGGTTTGTCATAAGGCCTGTCCTAAGAGGGGTTGGAGGGAGGGAAACCTGGACTGCAGCTGTATGAGCACTCTAACATCTACATTTATGGTAGGTACAAAAAGTACAGTTTTGTACCTACCATAAATGTAGATGTCAGATAGGTATGCAACTGCAGTCCTGACATATGGGTTGTCCTGCCTCAGGCAGCCCTTCGGTTGGCCGGATTCCAAAGTCTGGGTCCGGCGTCGGCTGATGTCGCCCTTTCCCCGACGTCAGAGCGCCTGGGGTATAAAAACGTCAGCAGACGCCATCTTCTTCAGTGTTTCTTGCCCCAGATGCCAGGTGCCCTCTAAGGAAGGCTAAATTTTGAAAAATAGAGAAAAATTCCAGACACGTACAACAGCATAAAAACAAATACACCATAAAAGATACCCCAGGTAGCTAAAATGAGGGGTAGAAACCCAAAAGTATACCACAGAGTGGTAGGTGGGAGGGAAAACCTGACTGCAGTTGCATACCTATCGGACATCTACATTTATGGTAGGTACAAAACTGTACTATGTCCTTCAAGGATGCAACTGCAGTCCTGACATATGGGTTGAATACCATAGCCAACCTGGGGGTGGTAGGCACTAAGACAAAGATGGTGCAGCTAAAATGCCCTGCAGGACTGCAGAGGCAAACCCTGCTCTGGACCTGGAGTATAAAGGCAGGTTGTAATGTTTGGAAAATGTATGCACGGAGCTCCATGTAGCAGCTTCTAAAATGTCCTTTATTGCCACTCCTCTTAAAAGGGCTGTGGAGGTGGCTGTAGCTCTGGTGGAATGTGGCCTGATGTCAGCTGGCACAGTTTTTCCATGAAAAGAGTAGCAGAACAGAATGCAATTTCCAATCCATTTAGAAATTGTCTGTTTGGAAATTGCTTTTCCCTGCAATCCAGCAGCGAAAGCTACAAAAAGCTGGTCAAATTTTCTGAAAGACTTTGTTCTGTCCAAGTAGTAGCGCAACTGTCTGTGTATGTCCAAGGTGTGCAGAAGTCTCTCTCCTTTATTTTGAGGATTGGGAAAGAAGGTAGGCAGGTGAATAGCTTGATTCAGGGACACCCTGGATACCACCTTTGGCATGAATGACGGATTGGTTCTCAAAGAAACTCTGTCCTGGTGAAAAATGAGAAATGGTTGTATTGCCATAAGGGCCTGTAGCTCAGAGACTCTTCTTGCTGAGGTTACTGCTAGAAGGAAGGCTGTCTTCCAAGACAGAAATTGCAACTCTGAAGATGCTGCTGGTTCAAAGGGAGGAAGAGTTATTTTTTCCAGCATGAAGTTGAGGTCCCATGCAGGCACTGGTGGTTTCCTTGGAGGGTCGATGTTCTTTATACCTCTTAGAAACTGTCTTAGCAATGGGTGAGAAAATACAGGCGGATCAGTGTTATATTTGGCAGATATTGCTGAAGCATGTACTTTTATGGAAAAATATGAAAGGCCATTGTGGAGCATTTCAGCCAAGTATTCCAGGATCTGTGGAATGCTCATCACTGATGGGTCTTGACCCTTTTTGCTGTTCCAGATAAGAAATCTCTTCCATTTTGCTGAGTATGCTTTTCTAGTGGAAGGTCTGCGTGCCTCCAGGATGATATATTTTACCCTTTTGGAAAGTGTATCCTGAGTAATAGTCATGGAATCTTCCAAGCTGTCAGCTTCAATGTTTTCAAGCTGGGGTGTAGTGTCCTGTAATTGTGCTGTGTCAGAAGAAGTGGCCATTGAGGAAGGAGCCACGGATTGGTGTGTGTCAAGTCTGTGAGCAGTGGGTACCAGTGTTGTCTTGGCCAGTCTGGAGCTATCAGTATGACTTTCGGTTGCTCTGTCTTGATCTTTAGTAACACCTTGGTCATCAAAGGAAGAGGTGGGAAGGCATATAGTGTTAGAGTTCCAACTGAAGGAGACAGCGTCCACCTTCCATGCTTGAGGATGGTATGTCCTTGTGCAAAACTTTTTCAGATGGTGATTGAAGTGGGAGGCAAAAAGATCTATATCCGGCCTTCCCCATGCTTGAGCTATTTGTAAGAAAATGTCTGGATGCAACATCCATTTGTGTGGATCCATGATGTTTCTGCTTAGGCTGTCCACCAGAACATTGTCCTTCCCTGGTACAAACTGGGATTGTAGCTCTATTTTCAATTGTAGGGAAATATCCCAGAGATTCATTGCCAGTCTGCAAAGAGGGTAGGAATGGGTACCTCCTTGCTTGTTTATGTACCACATAACTGTGGTATTGGCCGTCTATTAGTAGATGGCCCTGATGCATGAACTTTTCGAAGGCCTTGATTGCATGTATCACTGCCAGCATTTCTTTTTGGTTGATATGCAGGTGCTTTTCTTTGTGTCCATTGTCCTTGAATGCATCTGCCCTCCATGTGCGCCCCCCCATCCATGGTGTGAGGCGTCTGTTATGGTTCGACTTGTATGAGGCTTGCTGAAAGGCAGACCTTTGTTTTTCTGGCTTGCTTGAGCCCACCAAAGAAATTCCTTTTGAAGGCATGGAATGAGTGGGATCAATGTTTCCAGGCTGTGGCTGTGCTGAGACGATAGACTTTTTAGGTACCATTGTAGTTTCCTCATATGCAGCCTTGCATGTGGAATCAGAAGAATGCAAGATGCCATGAAATCCAGGGCCTGCAGGATTTTCCTTGCAGTCATCTGGGTGTGTGTTGCCAATCTTCTGAAGTATTCTGGCAATTATTTTTGTTTTCTTTTGTCAGAAACGCCATCTGGGTGTTTGTGTCCAGTGTGGCACCCAGGAAAAGTATTTGTTGGGATGGTACGAGACTTGATTTCTGAATATTGACTGTGTATCCCAAGGCCTGTAGTAGGTGAATGACAGTCCAAGTTTTTTAACAAGGCTTGTTGGCTGTCCGCTTGTATAAGGCAGTCGTCCAGATAAGGGTATATTTGTATCCCCTGAAGTCTGCAATGTGCAATTACTGATGCCAGGCATTTCGTGAACACTCTGGGCGCAGTAGATAAGCCAAAGGGCAATGCTGAGAATTGATAATGCTCTGAGCCTGCAAGAAATCTGAGGTATCTTCTGCAACTTTGCCTGATAGGGACATGCGGGTATGCCTCCTTGAGGTCCAGAGTTACCAGCCAAGACCCCTTGCCCAGCATGGGAAGGAGTTGCTGTAAAGTCAGCATTTTGAATTTTGGCAAAATAAGGTAAGTATTCAGTGCTGACAAGTCCAGAATGGGTCTCCATTGGTTTTCTTTTCTTGGAACAAGGAACAGTCTTGAATAAAATCCTTGTCTTTGTTCTGCAGAAGGAACCTTTTCTATTGCTCTTATTTGAAGTAGGTTTGTTATTTGTTTGAGTGCCTCTGCCCTTTGATTTGGTGGCAGGTTTGGCCTGCCATATCTTGTTGGCAGTGTATGAAAATGGAATCTGTATCCTTTGTCTATTATCTCCAGTATCCATTTGTCCTTTGTAATATTGTGCCAATTTTTTGAGAATAAAGATAACTTTCCGCCCAAAGGTGCTTCTAATTTAGCCCTGGATGGCGGAGTCAAAATCAAGTCATTGACATTGTCCTGGCGGAGCTGTGGAAGGTCCTGCCCCACCTCTCTGGTTCGGAGGCTGCCACTGACGTTCTCTGTAGGAGCCTCGAGTTTGCCCTCTACCTCTGCCACGTCTGTTTTTGCCTCTTTGAAATTTGTCTGTCAGGAAAGGACCAATGTTTAGAAGGCCAATTCCTGCTGAATCTTGGAGGCTGTACCTGGAGGAAATCTTCGACTGTTTGCACTGATTTTGCCATTTCCTCTTTTCATTAAAACCTCTTGTGCAGTAGCACCAAATAGCTTATGTTTGTCTAGTGGTGCGTCCAAAAACTTAATTTTCACATGGTCTGGCAATGTTTGTTCCTTTAACAAAGCATGTCTGCGTATGACCGCACCTGTCATTGCTGCTCTACATGAAGCTTCAAATGCATCAAATACACACTGAAGGAAATGGCTGCTAACCTGCTTAGTATTATGAACCAATTCCTGTAACCCCTTTCTGTCTAATAGTTCAGGGGAAGCCAGTTTCTTTTGCAAGTCATCCAACATGTATTCCCGATACTGAATCATA
Organism: Protopterus annectens; assembly: GCF_019279795.1. Lineage (NCBI taxonomy): Eukaryota > Metazoa > Chordata > Ceratodontiformes > Protopteridae > Protopterus > Protopterus annectens. The sequence goes on along the minus strand of NC_056733.1, from coordinate 3,351,432 downwards.
TGAAATTGACAATTTAATGCTCGCATAGAAAGGGTGGAAGATGTATATACTTTCTTGCCCCACCTTTCTAAAGCCCTAGAATCTCTTTCCGAAGGGAGAGGGTTCTTAGCAGTAGTGGAGGAAACCCCTTTAGGCCCCTGAGAAATAGTTTCAGGGTCAGCAGTATGGCCCTTGTACAAAAACTGATGTGCGTCTGGGACCCTGTAGTACCTGTCTGGCTTGACAGGAGCAGGGGGGAGGGAGTCAGGGGAAACACTAGATTCTAAGTACACATCATCTAAAACTGGAGGAATAGCTAAGGGTCTATGCTGAGGTAGCTTTAAAAATTCCCTTAACCTTTTCCTAGAATCTGAGTATTCTTGGCCTTGCCATTTGAAGTGTTCCCTCATGGAATGAAGCGTTTCCCCAAAGGAAAACTCCTCAGGAGGAGAAGCAGAGGGAATAGATTCCTCCGCATCAGAATACTCGTAGGCCGGGAAGGCCTCCTCCTGGCAGTCTGAATGTGCAGTATCACCTGAGGCCTCATCGGAGGACTGGGAGTCTACCTGCTCAACCCTAGGCCTCTTGTAAGAAGGCGGCTGAGAGCCTCTATCTGGATGAGGCTGTGAACCCCTAATCAAACAAATAAGGTCATCAGCTAAACTTAAAATTTGAGAACCAGAAGTGGATCCCAGAGAAACAGATCTCGAAGGGAGAGACACAGCCTGTTTGGCAGCCTTAGCACGTGTGTAGGCCTTAATGGACATAGACACTGGAGGCCTGGCAGCCCCACGTGCTGGAGTAGTCTTATCCACTGAAATGGTGTCAGAAAAATCCTGGGCTATGGTCTCAGAGGGCAGCACAGAAACCGGCACCGAGCTGGCCTCCGGTACCGAAGTAACCGGTGGAGCGGTGTCGTCGGTCTGCAGCTGTTGTGAAACCGGCTCAGGAGAGACCGAGACACTCGCAGTAGGCCTAAGCGTGGTGTCGGCCGAGACCGCAGGTGGCGGACCTTATCCTTCCGTTTTTTAGGTAAATGTGCTATCAGAAGCTCCGATGGCATGATATAACAGAAATCTTCCCCAAAATAATCCTGTGCAAACTCAGACGCCTAAGAGTGCGTTTATTGAAAGAGGCACAAGCTGCACAGGCCGAGACGTTGTGTTCTGGGCCTAGGCAAGGTAAGCAGTAAGAATGGAAATCCTTATGAGGTATTTGTTTCCCACAAGTTAAACAATTAATTTTTCACTTTTGTCTGACATCGGCTGAGGCAAGAAAAGGTCCCCAACGGGGTACTTAGCTTTTTTTTAAGACTTCAGTAGCTGAAATCACAAGAGCTGGTCGACCGGCACTTGCAAACAGCTTCTGATTCGGGCGCCACGTGGCAAGAAAGACTGAAGATGGCGTCGGCTGACGGTTTTATACCCCAGGCGCTCTGACGTCGGGGAAATGGCGACATCAGCCGACGCCGGACCCAGACTTTGGAATCCGGCCGACCGAGGGGCTGCTTGAGGCAGGACAACCCATATGTCAGGACTGCAGTTGCATCCTTGAAGGACATCTGTACTATGTTCATCGTGCATACAGCTGCAGTCATAACAGATGGGTAGAATCCCAAAGCTAAGTAAGGGTGGTAGGCACTAAGTGGAACTAGGAGGGGCTAGGATGCCCTACAGGACTGCTGTGGCAAAGCCCGCTCTAGATTTAGAGTATAGTGGGAGGTGATAGTGCTTTGAGAAAGTGTGCACTGAACTCCAGGTGGCTGCTTCCAAAATATCCTTGGTAGGGACCCCCCTGAGGAAGGCTGCAGAGGTAGCTGTGGCTCTGGTGGAGTGGGATCTGATGCATGCACGCACAGTTTTTCCATGAAATGATTAACAAACGTATGCAGTGGGCTATCCATTTTGAAATTGTCTGTTTGGAAATAGCCTTTCCTTGAGCACCTGCAGCATAGGACACAGAGTTGCTCAGGATTTCCTGAAAGGCTTTGTCCTGTCCAAATAACGAAGTTGTCTGTGAATGTCCAAGGAATGTAGTAGTCTTTCCTCTGTTTTGTGGATTAGGATAAAAGGCAGTTAAGTGGAAAGTCTGATTCAAAGCTACACTGGATACTACCTTTGGCATAAAGGTAGGGTTGGTTTGTAAGGAAACTCTGTCCTGATGGAAAATGATGAATGGTTGCACAGCCATGAGGGCCTGTAGCTCCGAAACCCTGCGAGCTGAGGTGATGGCCAGAAGAAAGGCTGTTTTCCATGACAAGTACTGTAACTCTGATGAAGAAGCTGGCTCGAAGGGAGGAAGGGTCAGCTTTTCCAATACGAAGTTGAGGTCCCAAGAAGGGACTGGTAGTTTTCCTTGGGGGTTTTACATTCTTTGCCCCTCTGAGGAACTGCCTTAAGAGAGGATGAGAGAATAAAGGAGGATCTGTGTTGTATTGTGCAGAAATGGCTGAAGCGTGGATCTTGATGGAGGAGAAGGAAAGTCCATTGTTTAACATCTCAGCTAGGTACTGTAAAATTTGAGGTATATTTATTACCCAAGGATTCTGTCCTTTCTTTTGATTCCAGGCACAAAATCATTTCCATTTGGCGGAGTAGGCCTTTCTAGTAGAAGGTCTTCTGGCCTCCAAGATGACATCCTGCACCTCCTTGGAGAGGAGAAACTGTTGGGAAATCAAGGAATTCTCCATGCAGCTAGATTTAGAGTTTTGAGATGGCTGTGAAGAGTTTTGTAGTTGTGCCGGGACAACAGAAGAGGGACTAGAGGGAGGATCCATGGTGGGGAATGTGTCAGGCTCTTCAGGAGCGGATACCAGTGTTGCCTTGGCCAGTCTGGAGCAATGAGAATCATTTTCGGCCTCTCTGCTCTGGCTTTTAATAGAACTTTGGGCAACAGAGGAAGAGGCAGGAAGGCATAGACTGTCAATGTTGCCCAATTGAAGGAAAGTGCGTCCACTTTCCAGGCCTGTGGATGATAGGTCCTTGAACAAAATTTTTTCAACTGGCAATTTCTGTGGGTAGCAAAGAGATCTATGTCTGGCTGTCCCCATGCCTGAGTTATCTTTGTGAAAATTTGAGGATGCAACTTCCATTCGTGTGGATCTGTCATATTTCTGCTTAGATTGTCTACCAGTGTGTTTTCCTTCCCTGGCAGGAATTGTGCCTGTAGTTGAATTTTCAATTCCAGTGCTGTGTTCCATAGGGTCATGGCTTGCCTGCACAGGGGGTATGAATAAGTTCCCCCGTTTGTTTATGTACCACATCACTGTGGTGTTGTCTGTCCTTATCAATAGCTGGCCTGGATACAGTAGGTCTTTGAAGGTCATAATAGCCTTTTGCACGGCTAGCATTTCCTTTTGGTTGTTGTGAAGGAGCTTCTCTTTTCGTACCCATTTTCCCTGAATGCACTGATCTGTCATGTGTGCTCCCCAGGCGTAGTCTGAGGCGTCTGTTGTGATGATTTGAGTTGCTTGAGGTACACAGAAAGGAAGACCTGTGTTTCTTTGGCAAGCTTGAGCCCACCACATAAATTCCTTTTGAAGGCAGGGAATGAGTGGTATAATTGCTTCAAAGCTGTGGCTGTGTTGAGACCATAAGTTTTTTAGGTACCATTGAAGTTTCCTCATATGCAGCTTTGCACATGGGATTAGTAGGATGCAAGATGCCATGAATCCCAGAGCCTGCAGGACTTTCCTTGCAGTTAGCCTGGTGTAAGTTGCCATTTTTCTGAAGTATTCAGACAGTTGCCCTTGCTTGTCTGGCGTGAGGTAGGCCATCTGGGTGGTTGTATCCAAGCTGGCACCCAGGAACATTTTTTGTTGTGAGGGTATTAGTTTTGATTTCTTTTTGTTGACTGTTTCCCAGGAAGTTCAAAAGTTTTATTACAAACGCCAGGTGCTGCAGCAGTATGCCCTTGCTGTCCGCTTGGATCATGCAGTCATCCAGATATGGGTAGATTTGTATCCCTTGTAGTCTGCAGAAGGCGATTACTGATGCCAGGCATTTCGTAAACACTCTGGGCGCAGTAGATAAGCCAAAGGGCAATGCAGAGAATTGGTAATGGGTTGAACCTGCAAGAAATCTGAGGTATCTTCTGCAATCTTGTCTGATAGGGACATGCAGGTATGCCTCCTTGAGGTCCAGTGTTACCAGCCAAGACTCCTTGCCCAGCATGGGAAGAAGCTGCTGTAATGTCAGCATCTTGAATTTTGGCACCTGTAGATATGTGTTTAGTATGGATAGGTCTAAGATAGGTCTCCAATCTTTGTCTTTCCTCGGTACCAGGAATAGTCTGGAATAAAACCCTTGACCTTGTTCTTTTGCAGGTACCTCTTGAATTGCTTTCATGTCCATGAGAGCTGAAATTTGTTTTTGTGCCTCTGCCCTTTGATTTTGTGGCAGGTTTGGCATGCCTCTCATTTTTGGAAGGGTGTGAAAGTGGAACCTGTAGCCTCTGTCTATAATGTCCAGAATCCATTTGTCTTTTGTAACAATATGCCAATTTTTTGAGAAAAATGTCAGTTTTCCGACCAAAGGTGCTGCCATTAAAGCTTTGCTTGGCAGGTGTAGGGGGAAGTCATTGTGTCTGTTTTCTAAAAGACTGTGATCTATCTTCTCCACCTCTTGGGGTTGGTGCTTGCCAGTGTCTGGCTCTGAAAGATCCTTGAGGTTGCCCTCTACCCCTTGGACGCCTGTATCTGCCCCTTTGAGGTCCGTCCATGGCTGGAAAGGACCAATTTTTTGAAGGCAAGTTTCTGCTGAAACGTGGAGGCTGGACCTGCAGGAAATCTTTCACTGTTTGCATTGATTTTGCTTTTCCTCCATTTTCTTTAGCACCTCCTCTGCTTTAACACCAAACAATAGATCTTTTTGAAGAGGTGCATCAAATAATTTAGCTTTGACATGATCTGGTAAGGTTTGCTCTTTGAGCCAAGCATGCCTACGTATAACAGACCCTGTAACAGCAGCTCTACATGAGGCCTCTAAAGCAAGGTATGTTTACCCACTTGCTCTGCACCATGCAACAAATCCTGCAACTCTCTTAAATCTGGCTGTTCTTGTTGTGTCATCTTGCTTTTCAGCTGAGATATCAAAAACTGTTGATACTTTAACATATGGAACTGACAGTTTAATGCCCTCATGGTTAATGCCCTCATGGTTAAAGTGGCCAAGGTGTACACCTTTTTCCCCCCACCTTTCTAAAGATCTGGAATCTCTCTCTGAAGGTAATGGGTTTTTAGCAGTAGAGGCCTTAATTCCCTTGGGACCCTGTGAAATAGTTTCTGGGTCAGCAGTATGGCTTTTATATAGGAACTGGTGAGAATCAGGAACCGGGTAATGCCTGTCTGGTTTAACAGGAACTGGAGGCAAAGAATCAGGATTAAGGCTGGCTTCGGTGTACACATCATCCAGTATATCTAAAACAGGAGGGATAGCCAGAGGCCTATGCTGGGGGAGCAGAAGAAATTCCCTGAGCCTTTTCTTGGAATCTGAGTAATCTTGGCCTTCCCAGTGAAAGTGTTCCCTCAATGTATGCAGGGTTTCCCAAAAAGAGAAGTCCTGGGGGGGGAGGGGGGCGAAGGAATAGACTCCTCTGCATCAGAGTCTTCGAATGGAGAATAGGCACAATCCTGGTCCTCAGATAGTTATGAGGTAATAGAAGCTTGATCTGAGGAAGGGTAGTCTTCCTCTAATCTGGGCCTTTTGTCAGAGAGAGGTTGAGAACCCCTGATAAGAGTAATCAAATCCTCAGCCATTTTAAGCATCTGTTTTTTAGGCATGGTGCCTTGAGAGGCTGTCTGAGGAACCTGTTTTTTGGTTTTCATGGCTGTTTTAGATTTAGTGAAGGCTTTAATAGAGAAGGATGAAGGCCTGAAGACCCCTTGAGAAATGGCAGGCCTGTCTAAATTCTGAGTTTCCCCGCCAGGAGTGGCGTCGGTATCCGTAGTAGGAATGAGGGCCGAGGAGCCTGCGAACTCGGGTACTGAAGACACCGGTAATGCATTGTCATCGGTACTCAGGGGCTGCGTAGGTGCCTCGCTGAGTACCGGAGAACCGGTAGTTGGCCTTAGCATGGTATCAGTAGGTGGTGCGGACCTCATGTCGGTCCTTATCTTTGCGTTATAATTAAATTTTTTGCCAAAAAAGTGAAGGGCGAACTCTGCCCGACGCTTAATAGTGCGTTTGTTGAATCTAGCACAAAAACAGCAGGCCGAGACGACGTGGTCTGGGCCTAAGCAAGGTATACAGTAAGAATGGAAATCCTTATGCTGTATTTGCTTCCCACATAAAATGCAATTATTAACTTTGTCTGACATCAGTTTGAGGCAAGAAAGGTTTCCCCAGCGGCGTACTTAGCTTTCAAGAAGACTTCGGCTGAAATACTTTCGTAAATCTCAGGAGCTGGCCAACCGGCACTTGCGAACTGCTTCTGCTTTGGGCACCGCGCGGCAAGAAAGACTGGAGAAAATGGTGTCGGCTACCTCTTTTATACCCCTGCCGCACTGACGTCAGGGAGGAAGCGACGACAACCGACGCCGGACCTAGACTTTGGAATTCGGCTGACCGAGGACCCGCCTGACGGCAGGATAACCCATCTGTTATGACTGCAGCTGTATGCACGATGAACATCAGCTAGCATCTCTCTTTGATTGATATGTAGATGCATTTGGCTTGTGGACCATGTGCCCTGAATACATTTTCCTGCCATGTATGCTCCACAGGCATAACCTGATGCATCTGTTATTGACTGCCTGACTGTGGGTAGAGTGAATGGCTGTCCCTTGTTGAGGTGACAGGCATGTGCCCACCATCAAAACTCCTGTTGCAGGCAAGGAATGAGGGTAATTAATGCTTCCAGGCTTTGACAATGTTGAGTCCAGACACTTTTTAGGTACCATTGAAGTTTCCTCATATGCAGTCTGGCATATGGAATTAGCAGAATGCAGGATGCCATGAAGCCCAAAGCCTGCAGAATTTTTCTTGCAGATAACTGGGTCTTTCTTGCCAACATTTTGAAGTAAGAAGTTAGTTGCCTTTGTTTGTCTGGCGATAAGCCATCTGGGCAGTTGTATTCAAGATTGCACCCGGGAATATTATCTCTTCAGAGGGTACTAGTTTTGATTTCTTTTCGTTTACTGTGTACCCTAGGCAAATTAGCAATCTTTTTACGAACGCCAGATGCTTTAGTAATGTGTCCCTGTTCTCTGCTTGTATAAGGCAGTCGTCCAAGTACGGATATATCTGAATTCCTCTGTCTGCAAAATGCAATTACTGGTGCCAGGCATTTTGTGAAGACCCTGGGCGAAGAAGATAAGCCAAAGGGCAGTGCAGAGAATTGGCAGTGCATTGAGCCAGCTATGAATCTGAGGTATCTTCAGCAAGATTGTCTGATTGGGATATGCAGGTATGCCTCTTTTAGGTCCAAAGTTACAAGCCAAGCCTTCTTGCCCAGCATGGGCAGAAGCAGCTGCAGAGTTAACATTTTGAATTTTGGAACGTCCAGAAATGTGTTTAGAATAGACAGGTCCAGTATTGGTCTCCAGGCTTTGCCCATTCTGGGTACCAAGAAAAGTCTTGAGCAAAATCATTGTCCCTGCTCTTGCTGTGGTACTTGCTGAATGGCCCTCATGTTCATAAGGGACGAAACTTGTTTTTGTGCCTCTGCCCATTGATTGTGTGGCATGTTTGGCATACCTTTTGCCTTTGGCAGGGTGTGAAAAGTACAGTTTTGTACCTACCATTAATGTAGATGTCCGATAGGTATGCATCTGCAGTCAACACATATGGGTTGTCCTGCCTCAGGCAGCCCTTCGGTCGGCCGGATTCCAAAGTCTGGGTCCAGCGTCGGCTGATGTCGCCCCTTCCCCGACGTCAGAGCGCCTGGGGTATAAAAGCATCAGCAGATGCCATCTTCCTCAGTGTTTCTTGCCCCAGATGCCAGGTGCCCTCAAAGGAAGGCTAAATTTGGATAAATGCAATAAATTCCAAACATGCACAGATATATATATATATATACATACAACAAATACACCAAAATAGATAACCCCAGCTAGCTATGAGAGGGAAAAGTACCCAATAAATACCAAAGAGGGGAAGGAGGGAGGGTAAACCTGACTGCAGATGCATACCTATCGGACATCTACATTTATGGTAGGTACAAAACTGTACTATGTCCTTCAAGGATGCATCTGCAGTCATCACATATGGGTAGAATACCATAGCCAATCTGGGGGTGGAGGATCTATGTAAAGGATAGTATAGCTAAAATGCCCTGCAGGACTGCCGCAGCAAAGCCTGCTCTGGATCTGGAATATAAAGGTAAATTGTAATGCTTGGAAAATGTATGCACGGAACTCCATGTAGCAGCTTCTAAAATGTCCTTGGTAGCCACCCCTCTTAAGAAGGCTGAGGAGGTGGCTGTGGCTCTGGTGGAATGAGGTCTAATGTTAGCTGGCACAGTTTTTCCATGGAAGGAATAACAGAAACGAATGCAATTCCCTATCCATTTTGAAATTGTCGGTTTGGAAATTGCTTTTCCTTGTGCACCAGCAGCATATGCTACCAACAGCTGGTCAGTTTTTCGGTAGCTTTTCGTTCTGTCCAAGTAGTAGCGCAACTGTCTGTGTATGTCCAGAGTGTGCAGAAGTTTCTCCCCTTTGTTTTGTGGATTTGTAAAGGTAGGCAGGTGAATAGCTTGGTTTAATGAGACCCTGGATACCACCTTTGGCATAAATGAAGGATTGGTTCTCAATGAGACTCTGTCCTGATGAAAAATAAGAAATGGCTGTACTGCCATGAGGGCCTGTAACTCAGATACTCTTCTTGCTGAGGTTATGGCCAGAAGGAAGGCGGTCTTCCAAGACAGGAACTGTAGTTCTGCAGATGCTGCTGGTTCAAAGGGAGGCAGAGTTAGTTTTTCCAACACGAAGTTAAGGTTCCAAGTAGGCACTGGAGGTTTCCTTGGAGGATTGATGTTTTTAATTTCTTAGAAACTGTCTTAGGAGAGGATGAGAAAAAACAGGTGGATCAGTATTGTACTCTGCTGAAATTGCTGAAGCATGAATTTTAATGGAAGAGTAAGACAGGCCATTGTGGAGCATTTCTGCCAAGTATTCCAGGATATGTGGCATGTTCATCACTGTCGCATCTAGGCCCTTTGTGGTGTTCCAAATGTGAAATCTTTTCCATTTTGCTGAATATGCCTTTCTTGTGGAAGGCCTGCGAGCTTCCATGATGATATCCTTCACTCTCTTGGATAGCTTATCCTGAGGACAAGTCAAGGTATTTTCCAGGCTGTTAGCCGCAAGGTTTTCAGGTTGGAATGCAGAGTTTTGTAATTGTGCTGTGTCAGGAGAAGTGGCCATTGAGGAAGAGGCCATGGTTTCGTGTGTGACATGCTCTTTAACAGTGGGTACACCAGTGCTGTCTTGGCCAGTCCGGAGCTATCAGAAACACTTTTGGCTGCTCTGTCCTGATCTTCAGTAAGACCTTCGTCATTAATGGAAGAGGTGGAAATGCATAAACTGTTAGGGTTCTCCAGCTGAAAGATAGGGCGTCCACTTTCCATGCTTGTGGGTGGTATGTCCTTGAGCAGTATTTCTTCAGCTGATGATTGTGGGGGGAGGCAAAAAGATCCATGTCTGGCCTTCCCCATGATTGTGTTATCTGAAGGAAGATGTCTGGGTGCAACATCCATTCGTGTGCATCCATGATATTTCTGCTTAAGCTGTCCGCCAGTATATTGTCTTTTCCTGGCACAAACTGGGATTGCAGGTCTATTTTGAGTTTCAAGGAAAGTTCCCATAGATTCATTGCCAGTCTGCAAAGAGGGTAGGAGTGGGTGCCTCCTTGCTTGTTTATGTACCACATAACTGTGGTGTTGTCTGTCCTTATTAGCAGGTGGCCTTGATGCAGAAAGAGTTTGAAGGCCTCGATTGCATGTATCACTGCCAGCATTTCCTTTTGGTTTATGTGCATGCGTAGCTCCTTTTGTGACCATAGTCCTTGAATACATCTGCCCTCCATGTGTGCTCCCCAACCGTGGTCTGAAGCATCCATTGTAATAGTTTGGCTGGCTATTGGCTTGCTGAAGGGCAGACCCCTGTTTGATTGGCTTGCTTGAGCCCACCACAGAAATTCCTTTTGGAGACATGGAAGGAGTGGGATCAAAGTCTCTAAGCTGTGGCTGTGCTGAGTCCATAAACTCCTTGGGTACCATTGTAGTTTCCTCATATGCAGCCTTGCTTGGGGAATGAGAAGAATGCAAGATGCCATGTAACCCAGGGCCTGCAGGATTTTCCTTGCAGTCAGCTGAGTTTGTCTTGTCAGATTCTTGAAGTAATCCGGTAGTTGTCTGTTTTTCTTCTGTGAGAAAAGCCATTTGGGTGGTTGTGTCTAAATCCGCACCCAGAAAAGTTATTCTTTGGGATGGAACAAGTCTTGATTTGTGAAAGTTGACTGTATATCCCAATGCCTGCAGTATGTGGATGGCATAATTTAAGTCCTTCACCAAAGTTTGTTGGCTGTCCGCTTGTATAAGGCAGTCGTCCAGATATGGGTATATTTGAATCCCCTGAAGTCTGCAGTGGCAATTACTGATGCCAGGCATTTCGTGAATACTCTGGGCACAGTAGATAAGCCAAAGGGCAATGCTGAGAATTGATAATGCTCTGAACCTGCAAGAAATCCGAGGCGTCTTCTGCAACTTCGTCTGATAGGGACATGCAGGTATGCCTCCTTGAGGTCTAGAGTCACCAGCCAAGACCCCTTGCCCAGCATGGGAAGGAGTTGCCGTAGAGTCAGCATTTTGAATTTTGGCACAATGAGATAAGTATTCAGTGCGGACAAGTCGAGAATAAGCCTCCTTTGATTTTCTTTTCTTGGAACAAGGAAAAGTCTGGAATAAAATCCTTGGCCTTGTTCTGAAAGAGGAACCTTTTCTATAGCTTTCATTTGCATTAAGTTGGAGATTTGTTTCAAAGCCTCTGCCCTTTGATTTGGTGGTAGATCTGGCATGCCTTTTCTTTTTGGCAATGTGTGAAAATGGAACCTGTATCCTCTGTCTATTATTTGCAGTGTCCATTTGTCTCTTGTAATAGTGTGCCAATTGTCTGAGAATAAAGAAAGCTTTCCGCCCAAAGGTGCTTCTAATTGAGCCCTGGTTGGCGGAATCAAAGCAAAGTCATTGAATCTGTCCTTGTGCAGCAGTTGTAGGTCCTGCACTACCTCTCTGGTTGGGAGGCTGCCATTGACGCCCTCTGTAGGAGCCTCTAGCTTGCCCTCTACCTCTGGCACGCCTGTTCTTGCCTCTCTGAAATCTTTCTGTGTCCGGAAAGGACCAGTTCTTGGCAGGCCAATTTCTGCTGAATCTTGGTGGTTGGACTTGTAGAAAATCTTTAACTGTACAGATTTTGCCTTTTCCTCAACCTTCTTTAAGACCTCCTGAGCAGTGGAGCCAAATAACTTTTGCTTTTCCAGGGGAGCACCCAGAAGCTTAGCTTTAACATGGTCTGGCAGAGATTGTTCCTTCAGCCAAGCATGCCTACGTATGACTGCACCTGTCATAGCTGACCTACATGAAGCTTCCATTGCATCATAACCACATTGTAAGAAATGGTTACTAACCTGCTGGGAGTTGTGTACCAGATCCTGTAGTGATTTGTGATCTAGGGGTTCAGGTGAAGACAGTTTCTTATGCAATTCATCTAACAAATACTCTTGGTACTGTATCATATGAAATTGACAATTTAATGCCCTCATAGAAAGAGTAGCAGAAGTATACACTTTTTTTACCCCATCTCTCTAAAGCCCTGGACTCCCTTTCAGAGGGGAGTGGATTTTTAGAGGTGGCAGCCTCAACCCCTTTAGGGCCCTGGGAAATAGTTTCTGGATCAGCAGAGTGGGCCTTGTAAAGAAAATGATGCGAGCCTGGGACCCTGTAGTACCTATCGGGTTTGACAGGGGCCGGCGGAAGTGTGTCAGGGGTTATGCTAGACTCAGAGTACACGTCATCAATGACATTCAAAACAGGAGGAATAGCGAAAGGTCTATGCTGAGGTAAATGCAGAAAAGTTCTTAATCTTTTCCTGGAATCAGAAAATTCCTGGCCCTGCCATTTGAAATGCTCTATCATAGTGTGAAGGGTCTCACCGAAGGATAGCTCTTCAGGAGGGGAGGCAGAGGGGATGGATTCCTCTGCATCAGAATCCTCGAAGGCCGAAAAAGCCTCCTCCTGGTAGTCCGAGAGAGCAGAGCCATCAGAGGCCTCCTCTGAGGAGTGGGGATCAGAGGGCTCAACCCTGGGCCTTTTGTCTAGAGGAGGTTGAGAGCCCCTGTCCGGATGAGGTTGAGATCCCCTAATCAAGGAAATAAGGTCCTCTGCTAAAGTAAGAATCTGTGAACTTGTAGAGGGTCCCTGAGGAATAACCCTGGGAGGCATAGCTTTTGTATGTTTAGCAACTTTAGCCCTGGTGAATGCCTTTATGGACATGGATGCAGGAGGCCTAGCTGCACCACGTGCTGGAGTAGTTTTGTCTAGAGGAATGGTGTCGGAAGTTTCCAAAACACCAGTTTCTGAAGGAAATTCAATAACCGACTCAGCAGGGGCCTCCGGGGCCGAGGTTGTCGGTTGAGCGGTTTCGGGTGTCGGAAGTACCAAGGACTCTGTTTCAGCCGAGACCCTCGCGGTATGCCTGGCTGCGGTTTCAGCCGAAACCGCGGCCCGCGTGTGTCGGTCCTTGTCCTTCCGTTTCTTTATTAAATGTGAAGTCGGAGTCTCAGACGGCATTTTGTATGAAAAACTAGCCCCAAAAAATTCCTCTGCGAACTCCGCCCGACGTCTAAGAGTGCGTCGGTTGAAGGAAGCACAGGCTGAACAGGCCGAGACGCCGTGGTCTGGGCCTAGGCAGGGGAGGCAGTAAGAGTGGAAATCCTTATGAGGTATTTGTTTCCCACAAGTTAAACAATTATTAACTTTATCTGACATCGGCCGAGGCAAGAAAGAGTCCCCAATGGGGTACTTAGCTTTTGAAGTCTTCGGTAGCTGAATTACAGGAGCTGGCCAACCGGCACTTGCGAACTGCTTCTGCTTCGGGCACCATGCGGCAAGAAAGACTGGGGAGGATGGCGTTGGCTGACGCTTTTATATCCCAGGCGCTCTGACGTCGGGGAAGGGGCGACGTCAGCCGACGCCGGACCCAGACTTTGGAATCCGGCCGACTGAAGGGCTGCCTGAGGCAGGACAACCCATATGTGATGACTGCAGATGCATCCTTGAAGGACATGTGGAACCTGTAGCCCTGGGACACTACATTCAATACCCAGTTGTCCTGGGTGATCATGTGCCAATTTTGAGAGAAAAGTGCTAGTTTTCCCCCTAAGGGGGTTGCAATAAGATAAGTGCTTGGTGCTGGCAGAGGCAAGTCATTGGGACTGTTTCCTGTATGGCTGTGCTTTGTCTTCTCCACTTTTGGAGGTAGAAGCGCCCCACTGTTTAGGCCTGTATGAACCCTGAGGCTGGGATCTGCCTCTGGGATGTCTGTATCTCCCTCTTTGTGGCCTGTCCGACACTGGAAAGGACCAATTCTTTGTAGGCCAATTCCTGCTAAATCTTGGTGGCTGAACCTGTAAAAAATCCTTTACTGTTTGCATAGATTTCGCTTTGTCCTCCATTTTCTTCAAAAACTCCTCTGCTTTAACACCAAATAAAGTATCATGCTGTAATGGAGCATCTAATAATTTTGCTTTAACATGATCAGGCAGATTTTGTTCCTTTAACCAAGCATGCCTCCTAATGACAGAACACATAACTGCGGCCCTGCAGGAGGCCTCCAGAGAATCAAAATCACATGGCAATGTATGCTTTCCCACTTGTTCAGTAGTAGGCAATAAATCCTGCATTTCCTTATTTTCTGCACAATCAGAACTGGCCAACATTTTCTGTTTTAACAGTTAAACAAAAAACTTCCCAAACAGTGACATTAAGTATTGCTGATATTTAATCATATGAAATTGACAATTTGAAGCCCTCACAGCCAAAGTAGCAGAAGTGTAAACCTCCCCCCCCCCATCTGTCCAGTGCCCTTGAATCCCTGTCAGAAGGGATAGGGTTTTTTGCAGTAGTGGCCTTAACCCCTTTGGGACCCTGAGAAATAGTCTCCGGGTCAGCAGCAGGGTTTTTATAAAAAAAATGTATGCGAATCTGGAACCCTGTATCTGTCAGGTTTAACAGGAGCTGGAGGTAAGGAGTCTGGAGAAAGGCCGGACTTTGAAAATACATCTACAATGTCTAGCACAGGGGGAATAGGAAGCAGTCTGTGCTGAGGAAGTAAAAGAAAATCTCTTAAGCCTTTTCTTTGATTCTGAGTAATCTTGGCTCTCCCAGTGGAAGTGCTCCCTCATGGTATGCAGGGTTTCCCCAAAAGAATAATCCTCAGGAGGAGAGGCTGAAGGAATGGATTCTTCAGCATCAGAATCCTCATAGGGAGGAAGAGAGTATTCCTGTACAGAAGAGGAGTCAGAGGAAATGGAAACCTCATCTGAAGAGTCATAGTCTGTCTCTTGCCTAGGCCTCTTGTCAGGAGGGGGATGGGAACCCCTGATCAAGGTAATAAGGTCTCCGGCTATTTTGAGCATCTGTTTCTTAGGCATGGAAGTTTGTCCTGGAGAATGCTGTACTTGTTTCTTTGTCTTTAAAGCTGCTTTAGTCTTTGCTTTAGAAGCTGACGTAGGCTTTACATATAGCTGTGTAGACATGAAAACACCCTCAGAAGTCTATGCCTGCTCAGAGGCTCCGGACCCATCTGAGGGAATGATTTGCAAGTGTCCAATACCTTGAGTATCCAGAGGCTTAGCTGGCACCACGTGGAAGTCATCAGCGGCCTGTGGCTCTGAGGTAGCAGGCATCAGGGGCTGCGAAAGCGCCTCACTGAGAACCGGCGAACCAGCGACTGGTTTAGCGGAAGCCTCGTCTGTTTTGGATCTCGGATGCCTATCCTCCTTTTTTTCCTTGCGTATTTTAGAAACTCCGGTCGTCGGCTGTTCCGATGGCATTATATAATTGAATTTTCGGCCATAGTAATGAAAAGCAAAATCAAACAGATGCTTAATAGTGCGTTGGTTGAATCTAGCACAAAACAGACAGCTAGCAACTTTATGATCAGGGCCTAGGCAAGGAATACAGTAAGAATGAAAATCCTTGAGGTATTTGCTTCCCACAAGAAATACAATTGTTAACTTTTTCTGACATCGGTCTGGAGCAAGAAAAAAGTTTCCCCAACAAGGTACTTAGCTTTAATGAAGACTTCGGATCTGAAATTAGTCTGGGAAAATCTCAGTAGTCGGCCGACCGGCACTTGCGAACTGCTTTTGCTTCGGGAACCAGGCGGCAAGAAAGACTGAAGAAAATGGTGCCGGCTGCATCTTTTATACCCCTGGCGCACTGACATCAGGGAAGAGGTGACAGCAACCGACGCCAGACCTAGACTTTGGTATTCAGGCCAACCGCGGGTAGCCTGCCAGCAGGATAACCCAAGAGTAATGACTGCAACAGTGAAACACGAACATCTAAAGGAACATCCACAGAAAGTGGATCCAGGCTATGAGAAAGACAAACAGAAAACCTCTTCCATTTGGATAAGTAAGACTGCCTAGTAGTGGGTTTCCTGGCCTCCTGCAGGACCCTAAGCATGTCCTCAGAAAAAAGGTGTATATCTGGAATCAAAATCCTATCACCCACAGTGTCAGCTGAAGAGTGGACAGGCGGGGCTGCATGACAGATCCCTTGTCTTGTGAGTAGGTCCACCCTATGAGATATGTAATGAATACCCTTTGGCTAAAGGCAGAAGAGGGAACCAATGCTGTCGCGGCCAAAAGTGATTCACCAGCAAGATATTGGGAGCATCCTGTTATATTTTGAACAGGACTTCTGGAATAAGGGAAAGGATAAGGAAAGCATAAGGAATACACCACCTTCCAAAAAAAGATACATCCACCTTCCAAACCAGAGGACCTAGGACTCTGGCACAAAATAGAGGAAACTGTCTGTTCAGAGTGGAGGCAAAAGATCCATTTGAGGAGTACCCCACTGGTGGACAATTTCCAGAAATATAACCCTGTGAAGCATACATTCATAGGACTGAATCATGGACCTGCTCAGAGTCTGGCACAAAGTTTTGACCAGAAGGAATCTAAACTACCTGAAGAGTCACTTGATACTGGATAGCTAGTTGAGACACATGGAGTGTCAAGCTGCAAAGATGTTCCCCACACCCACCTCCCATTTGTTGACATACCACATTCACTGTGGTATTGTCTGTAAACACCTTGAGAGGTTCCTTGGGAGAAGAGAGGACGAAAGGCCTAAAGAGCAAGCAGAAGAGCTCTCATCTCATTGACGCTGAGGTGGTCTTTCTGATGAGGCAACCAGCCTCCCCCTGCACCTTTAGGGAGTCTAAAGCTGCTCCCCATCCCAAGTCTGAAGCATCTGTGAACAGCTCCTGACAGGGATGAGGTGGATAAATAGGGAGCCAGAAACTGAGGGTCAATTGCAGAATCCAACACTGAAGTTCCTACATGAGACATGGAAGAGGAGGAACTAAAAAAATTGAGGGGATGAGAATGCTGAATGCAAACTGACATTAGAAACTACTGAAGTTTTCTCAAGTGGAGTTTGGCAAAATGAATTACAGGAACGGTGGAAGCCATGAACCCCAGAGCTCTCAAATTCCCTGGTTATTACTGAGGCCATGGGAAGAAGTGACTGAAAAAAGGAAATGAGTTAGGGCCTTGGAAGGAGGCAGGGATGCCAGCATAGCTCAAGTCTGCATCCTGCACCCCAGAAAGACATGATTCAGAAAATTCAAAAAGGACTTTTTGAAATTTATAGTGAACCCCAGGCTCTGCTGAAGGGAGACAGCAAAAAGAAGATTTTGCGGCAAAGTTTCTGGAGAGGATGCCTTAAATAGGAGGTTGTCCAAGTAGGGAAAGACTTGGATTTCCCTTGGCCTGCAAAAACCAATCACAGGAGTGTTGCATTTGGTGAATACCCTTAGTGCAGTAGAAAGACCAAAGGGAAAATCAGAGAACTGAAACTGCCACCAAGCTACAGAAAAAAAATGCAAAAACTTACAGAAAAGGGGATGAAACAGGATATGAAGATAGGCACCCCTGAGGTCCAGACACACAAGATAACCCTGAAAAAGCAGAATAGGGAACAAAGTCTGAAGGGACAACATTCGAAAATAGGGGGCCTTCAGAAAAGTGTTTAGATGAGAGAGGTCCAGAGTAGGTCTCCAACTGCCCTCTTTCCTGGGCACCAAAAACATTCTGGAAAAAACCCTTCCCCCTTTGGAAAACTGGAACTTCCTGAATATTTTCCCCCAAGTTGGGAGATCGCGAAACACCACTGGAAAGAAAGGCAACTGCTCCTGAAGGAGAGGACAAATGCCCATAAAAGGAGGAAAAATTATCCAGACCATGAAATACCCTACGTGGATAATGAGCATAACCCAGGAATCTGAAGTAATCTTTAACCAAACAGGAAGAGAAAGGGAAAGAAAGAATCGTGTGGCTGAGAAGAACGGGATAGTCAGACAGCACTAGTTTGTCAGGAAAAGGAGACTTTTGTGGCACAGATTTGGGTAGCGTTAGCAGCAGGAGCCCGCTTCCCCACCCTTCTTACCTTTGGGGGGAGAGAGAGACTGCCTACGAACAAAGACTGGCTTACTGGGGTAATTTCTCTGAAATTTAGGTACAGGCGAAACAAAAACATGTTCAAGTTCCTGCAAGGCCTTGCCTTTTATCCTTAAGAGACTTGAACAAATCAGCAGCAGCAGCTTCACCAAAGAAGTGTTTGTTGTCAAGAGTAGCATCCATCAACTTAGCCTCAGTACCATCAGGCAAAGGTTGAAGCGGAAGCCAGGAATATCTCATCACAGAACCATACGCGGCAGCCCTAGAAGAAGCATCTGCTGCATCATAAGTACACTTAATGGAATGCCGAGTCACATGGGAAGAAGTCCCCAACAGGGCAGGGGGCTGGGAATCAGGAGCCTTGGTTGCAGTGGAAAAAGCATACAACATGGCAGCCAAAATAGGAGTAACAGCAGAAGTTCTAGGAGAGTCTATCTGCAGGAGCTAGTAATACCTCTTTTGTACCTCAGACACCTGGGCACAATCCCATTTTAAAAACTCTATTCTGGAGATTGTACCCCCCAAAACAAATTTCCTCTAAAGGAGTATCTGGACTAGTAAATTCCTCTTCTTCAGACCCATAGTCTAATGGAGAAGGAATCTGAGATCAATAAGCAGGGGATTCCTTGTCTGAATCCACCTCCTCTTCAGAAGAATCCTGCTAACGCAGTCTTTTAAGTGCAGTGAAGGACCAAGGGGGAGCTGGAACAGAGACTCCATTAGTAGGTTTCAACGCCATCAATGCATTGAGCAAACCCTGAGTGAAATTCTGTCATTCACTCTGTGGGTCTTTATGCACTGCAGAAATATCCTTAGTCTTTTGCTTTTTCTTCAAGGGGATGTCCACCTTATAAAACTTAGAAGGTTCCTACCCTGGAAGGCATTCAATAATAGTCAATTTCTTCCCTGACCAAAACCTGAGAACACCCCTGGGTCCCTCAGAAATAATCAGCCACGGTTTCCCCTAAACATCTGAAGCAGACATCTGCAAGGCATCCAAGGATGTGCGTAGGGTTGGAATCATGACAGCCTCCGAAACTGTCACTGCAGAAGAAACCAGTGGCAGAGCTGTGTGATGATCTGGGCTTTCACTTGCCTTGGGAGAGACATCCAGCGGAGGCTACATAGCAGAAAAATCCGACCTAGATTTCCTGGCCTTTTCCTTCATGGAAGGCTGTCCCCTCAGAGCAGGAAGTTCCTTCCTTGTCTTTAGCTAAAAGCTTAAGATGCTGGTTCTCCAAATACAAGGCCAAAGAAGAAAGCCATCTATGGAGAGCCTTAGGAACAAAGACCTGACAAACTGAACAGGACGTATGGTCAATGGAAGCACCGAACCAGAATAAACGCTGCTTATGATGGTCTTTATGGAGAATCTGTGTTACACACTGACATTTACCATTCTTGGACGAGATGAAACGCAACAAGCAACAATACAAAAAGACGGGGCACTTACCTGAAATGGTCTGGTTAACCAGCAATGGAACAGCCACTGAAGAAGTGGTGTTCGGACTGGTGGCAAAGAAGTTCTGAGGATAGCACCTCTGGACATCACCTTTATGGCTCTCTTGTCCTCTCTGTCTCTGTCCGTGTCCCTGTGTCCGTGTCCCTGTGTCCGTGTCCCTGTGTCCGTGTCCCTGTGTCCGTGTCCCTGTGTCCGTGTCCCTGTGTCCGTGTCCCTGTGTCCGTGTCCCTGTGTCCGTGTCCCTGTGTCTGTCATACCTTAAAGCAACCAAAAGACTGTTATACTGGGCTGGACATTGGGCTGCCCTTGTCAGGGAATTTACAACTGTAAAGAATACAACAGTAAATGCAAAGACATCAACATACACATCCAGGAAGGAAATCAGCAGAAAAACATGGAAGAACTAACTCTCAGCCAGAAGTTGGGAAGCAGAAAGTAATAAGAGGCAAGAGGGAGGCACAAGAATATTGCAACAGTGAGAAATAAGACAACTTACAGATACGGTAAGCTCTTACACAACTGTACTATGTCCTTCCTCATCACTGCTGCAGTTGCTTTACACTACAGAGGGTATAAAAGCTAGTGGAAAGTATGGGAGGAGGAAGGCAGAGCACAGCCCTCCACAAACTTATGAAGGATGGCCCTGGAAATTGTGTCCAACTAGTATTATTTGGTTAAAGCGTGAACAGACTACCAAGTAGCAGCGTTCAAGATGGATCTAGTATTCAAACCCTTAAAAAAAAAAAGGGCAGAAGAGGCCACTGCCCTGGGTAGAACGAGCTCAAACAAAAAGGGAAAGCTGCTTCCCATGAGAAGAACATCAAAATGAAGTAATCCAGGTGGAGATGGTTTGCTTACACACCGCCAAACCCAATTCCCTGGCATAAAAAGAAATAAAATCTACTCAGACTTCCAGACATGTTTGGCTTGTCTGAGTAATATCTAAGATCTCTATATGCAAATCCAAGTTGTGAAGAACCCTCTCACAATGTTGTTGTTGGGTTTTTCGGCTTTTCCCGGTTAGGGGTCGCCACAGCGGAACTCCGGTCCGCTAATGATTGGCAGTAGATTTTTTAAGTGCAGAGTTGCCAGCCTTGACACAACCTTCAACTAAGGTACACCCATTCACGCATGCCTCCACACAGAAGACGCTCTAGCTGAGAAACGAACAAGACAGTGTCTTACTGTGAGGCGACAATGCTACCGCAGCACCACCACCCCTCTCACAATAGTGTAGAAAAAAGCAGGCTCAAAAGAGGAAAAAGTCAATATTTCAAAAATAAAATGAAGGTCCCAAGAAGAAGCAATATGCTTTCTTAAAGGCCTAAAATGAAGGCTAATTGTTTAACTTCAAAATTAAAAGTCCAAGGTGGATTTAGAGATAGACATGTGGAAATAGCTGACAAATGAACTTTTAAAAAAAAATGAATATTCCAAACCAGAATTGGGCAGCTTACACAAAGAAAAGACCATATGGACTCCCACTGAAAAAGGGTACTGGTTATGCTCGAGACTCTAAAGAAAATATGTTCCATTTAGTCGCATAAGATTTTCAAGCAGTGGGTTTTTCTGGCCTTCTGCAAAACCTGAGGCATGTCCTCGGATTACAGTGTTTTGATTCCTTTTAGCTACCAATCAACCAAAGTGTTTGCGATGATTGCCCCTAGCCAGGTGAAATACAAGGGGAAAACCACAGTTGTCTGGGCCAAGAGTGTCACCAGCAAGACTTTGGGTGTTTCCCACAGGATCTTGGGCAGAACCTGTGGTACTAGAGGAAGAGGGAGGTAGGCATACAGAAACAGCCTCTTCAAAGAAAAAGACATGGCTTCCACTTTCCAAAACAAAGAACTTGCATTCTGGAACATAATTGGAGAAGTTGTATGTTTAGAGGGCAGGCAAAAAGATCTACCAGAGGAGTACACCACCGCTGTACAACGTTCAGATACACCTCCCTGTAAAGCATCCATTCATGAGGATTTCTCCTGTACCTGCCAAATCTGTCAACAGATTGTGCTCTTAAGGGATGCAAACCACCTGAAATACTACCCAGTGATGGTGGACTGCAAAATCCCAAGGCTGCAGAGCTAGCCTAAAAAGATGGTAAGATTTTCTGCCCTTTTACTTGATGATGTACCACGACTATGGTACTGCCTTTAAAAACCTTTAGAAGCCCTGGATTCCAAACGGAGTAAAAAGCCTGGACAGCTAGAAGTGCCCTAATCTCCTTGATGTTAACATGGTCAGTCAGCTGCTGATGGGACAAAAGACTCTAGACTTCTAGGTTGCTGACCAACCACGATCGCAAGCATGTGTGCAGCTCTTACTCAAGGGCTGTACGCAGAAGCATCTATGTACAGCTCCTGAGTAATAGAGGGACCTGATAAGGATATGGATTCAGGGGAAATCTGATGAATCCACCAGTTCAGCTTGAGCTTGAAACCCCAGAGGGTGGTAGTGCTGGAGCCAAAACAGTCTTGAGATACAATTAAATATTCCTCATGTGGTGTTTGGAAAAAGGAATCATGTGAATGGTGGAGCCCATGTACCCCAGAGCTCAGAGAAACTCCCTTGCAGGAAGGATTGGAAGAGAAAAATACACTAGAAATAAGCCATCAAACTGGATCTTGAAAGGCAAGAAAAGCCAGCATTGGAATGGTCTAAATTTTATAAACCCAAAACACCTGGCCCTGAGGGGGGAAGTCAGCGCAAACTTTTTGAGATCGAGGGTGAGCCACCATGTTGTGCAGAAGCATAGTGAAGTGTAGATGCTGAAGCAGGAGTTGCTGGGAGGAGGCATCAAATAGTTCTCCAAATAAGGGAATATTAGAGTTTACCTGAAGTCGGCAAAAGGCTACCACACAGGCCAGACATTTAGCCAACACCAGTGGAGCTGTAGAAACACCCAAAGACAAAGGAGAGAACTGAAGAGAGGAAGAAACAGAAACAAAAAAGTCCTGAGGACAGAGTGAATAGGAATATGGAGGTAAGCATGCTTTAAATCCATAGATACCAGAAAACCTTGAGAAAGCAACAGAGGGAAAAGTGCCTAAAGAGAACACCCTGAAAGAAGGGACGTTAAGAAAAACAGGTCTACGATGGGCATCCACGACCCCTCCTTCCTGGGAACTAGAAACATTCTGGAATAAAACCCTGTTCCCTGCTGATGCAAGGGTACTCAGCTTCATGCTCTTGCATCAAGGAAAGACTGAAGTGATGACGCAGGCTGGCATCCTTTAGACCTGAGAGTACTGACGTCTTGCTAAGGCATCCACCAGCCTGGGAGGCGAAATAAATTTATCTGGTAGTTGGGCCGGTCGACGGCTTTCATGGCAGGAAATCCCAACAATTAGGACTACAACAGTGAAACACGAAGTACATAAGGTTGGGTGGTTTCCTGATCCAACAGATCAAGCAGAACTGTAAGAAAAAGTGGAATCTGGCAAGGAGAGGGCTGAGGAATGGTCTTCCAAGCTTAAAATAACCATTTTGGATGATGGAGAGAACCCAAGTATCTGTGGTTATCTGCTGCCAAAGAGGAAAGGAAAGAATTACTCTGAGGTAAACAAAAAATCTGGCCAAGATGAAAGGGAAACTTTTAGTTATGTACTTACCATAACTTCAGATGTTTGGGATCCATCTCACCTACATTCTGTACTGATGGGTTCGGAGCCGATCCTCGGCTCCGACTCGGCACGCTATGCAATAGAGCGGAGTCTCTAATTGGCTGAGCTATTCTATATCCCAGGATGCACCACCACTAATTCCCCAGATCTTGTTTGTCCGCACACATGCACTGCTGATATAACATTGCCAGATGTTTCAAGATGAAACGGTCGAACTCGAACCGTTCGGTCTCTTCTGATCTCCAAGGCAGGGGGAAGGAGGGTGGGTATTAGGAATGTAGGCGAGATGGATCCCAAACATCTGAAGTTATGGTAAGTACATAACTAAAAGATGTTATGTGATCCTATCTCGCCTACATTCTGTACTGATGGGACAGCGTCCCTAGCACCCGATTCCTGGGTGGCTCACTGGAAAACACTCCTGAGAATTGTGGAACCGAAGGAAGCTCGCCCCCGAGATGCCACATCCAATTTGTAATGAGAAATTAAGGTGTGAGGAGAGGACCAGGTAGCAGCAGCACAAATGTCACTAATGGCAAGCTTAGCATGAAATGCTGTTGAAGTAGCCATAGCCCTTGTAGAATGAGCTTTCACAGTGGTTGAAAGCTCTCTATTAGAAAGAAAATAAATATGACTAATACAGTCTCTGATCCACTTGGCAATAGTGACCTTCGTGACGGCTTTGCCCAATTTATTGTCTGAAAAGGACACAAACAACTGATCTGTTTATCGTGTTTAATGCGTCCTATCTAAATAGAAACGCAATTGTCTGTGGACATCCAATGAATGGAAGATATATTCTGCTCTGTCTGAGTAATTGGGGAAGAAAACTGGAAGTTCCAAAGACTGCTGAAGACAGAAACTGGAACAAACTTTGGGAACAAAAGATGGATTGGGCCTAAGGGATACTCTATCCTTGTGAAAAACCAAGTACGATGGGTTAACACATAGGGCCTGAAGTTCCGAAACTCTTCTGGCTGATGTAATTGCCACCAAAAAAGCGGTCTTCCAGCTAAGAAATTTCAAGTCAGAAGTTGCTGCCGGTTCGAAGGGGGAAGAAGTCAAGGCACCTAATACGAAACTGAGATCCCATGGTGGAGCAGGATGACAAACTGGAGGACGTAGCAGCCCAGCACCTTTCATGAAGGCTTTACACAACTTATTGCTCATCAAAGGTGGGTCTGTACTTGCATGAAAATTAGAAATAGCTGCTAATTGAACCTTAATGGTAGAGACTGAAGACCCTTGACTGAATAGGGAAGCTAGGAATTTCAAAACGTCCGCCACCGGGGCAGTAATGGGATCTAAACCCCGGAGTTGGGCCCAAATGGCGAATCTCTTCCATTTACTATTATACATTTTCTTAGTCGAATCCTTGTGGGCTGAGGACAAGATATGTATAACTTCCGAGTCTAAAACCTGGTTCCTGACTATAGTCGGAAGTGGAGGAGCCAAGCTGTTAATTTCAGTGAGTGAAGGGACTGGTGAAGCTGTCCCGACTGGTGGATCAAGAGATCTGGAACCTGGTCCAGGAACCATGGGCCGACCAGTGCGTATTTCCGAAGAAATGGCAGCCAGACTTGAGGAGGCCAGTATGGGGCAACTAAAATCATCTTGCACTGCAAGTGAATCGCCTTCTGGATCACCCTGGGGAGAAGGGGAACCGGAGAAAAGGCGTGCAGTAAGCCGTTGGGCCAAGCTTGGACTAGGGCCTCCTTGGGAAACCTCCCCCGACTCGGGTTAAGAGAAAAGAACTGTAGACATTTCGTGTTGAGAGGGGTTGCAAAGAGGTCGCAACAAGGAGTTCCCATCTTCTGAAGATCTGAGATGCTACTCTGTCGTTCAGAGACCACTCGTGTGGGGAGAGAATGGTTCTGCTCAGTCTGTCGGCTATCACATTGGATCTCCCCGGAATGTGTTGCTACCAAGAAACGATTGGTTGCAACAGCCCAATTCCATATTCTCATGGCCTCTCTGCAAAGAGGGTAGGACCTGGTCCCTCCCTGCTTGTTCAGGTACCAGACTACTGACATGTTGTCGGACTGAATGGCAATCATACCTTGGGGGAGGTAGCAGTGTAGTGCTTGGAGCGACAGAAGCACTGCTCTCATTTCCAGTATGTTGATGTGTAGGGAAGTTTCGCCGGGATGCCACTTGCCTTGAACTGACCTGCCCAGGTAATGACCCCCCCCCCACCCCATCTGGGAGGCGTCCATAGTCAAAGTGGCCACCGGAGGAGGAGGAACGAAAGGTCGCCCCTGATCCAGGTTGGACGAGATAAGCCACCAACTGAGGTCCTGTTTGCACGTCTCCGTAATTATAATTTGGTGACTGAGAGGAAGTTCCTGATACGACCACTGGACCGATAGGAGCCACTGGAGAATCCTCATGTGTAATCTTGCTAAGGGCACCAGGAGAACGGTAGCTGACATGGAACCCAACAGTTGTAGGACCATCCTTGCTGGGGCTCGGCGTTTGAGGAGCAATGCTCGGACTTGAGATTGTAATGTTTCTATTCTCTGTAGGAAGATAGACCCGCATTTGCCTTGAGTCTATGTCTACCCCGATAAACCGTATAAGCTGAGATGGCAGCAACACAGACTTTGCCCAATTGAAGGTGATTCCTATGGAGGTTCCTAGAGATATAGTGGCTGCTAGGTTCTGTAATAGTAGATGCCTGGAGGTGGCAGTTAGGAGCCAGTCGTCTAGATACGGAAACACCTGGAATCCTAGACTCCTCAGGTGAGCAGTCACCACCGTCAAACATTTGGTGAACACCCTGGGGGCTGTGGTGAGACCAAAGGGCAGTGCGCAGAACTGGAAATGACAGTCTCCCAGGCTGAAGCGCAGATGTCTCCTGGACGCCTGATTTACCAGAATGTGATAATAGGCGTCCTTGAGATCTATGGAGCACATCCAAACACCTTTCTCCAGAAGCGGGAGAATGGATTGTAAGGTGACCATCCGGAACTTGGACTTCTTGACTGATCGATTCAGGTTGCTGAGATCCAAAACGGGCCTCAAGTCCCCGGTCTTTTTTGGCACTAAAGAATTTTGAGTAAGTCCCTAATCCGGTCCGGTCTACGGGGACCGGTTGGATGACTCCTTTTTGAAGCAGCTTTGAAATTTCGATGGCTGCAATGTCCCATTGACTGGGTGGGGGGTCTGGGATTTTTCTAGATGGAGGGGGGGGTGTGAAAAGGGGATGACGTAACCTCTGGTGATGATTCGGAGCACCCATTGGTCCTGAGTGATACTCTCCCAGGCCTTTAGGTGCCTCGAAAAACGACCCCCGACTGGCTCCAGAGCTGCACAGTCAGGCAATCCTTCAGGGATGCTGAGAGGTTGAAGAGCCACGAAAAGACTCGCGGTCTCCAGTGTTGCGGGGGCCTCTGCCGCCTCTGGGACGGCGTCTTCCGGAAAAATTTCCCCCTCCTCTGCCTCTAGAGGGGGGATCGTCCTGCTGTGAGAGGTAATTATTCTGAGATTTACGGAACCACATTTTCCCTCCTCTTTTAGCCTTGGGATAAGGCCGAAAGGGAGAGGAAAACCATGCTCCTACGGCAGTCAAAGTTTTACCATCTTGTTCACAGCGGGTCAAGGTGTCCTTTACCTTGGGTCCGAACAAAGAGGACCCATCAAAGGGAGCATCGGCAAAGGAAGATTTGAAGGCTTCCGCAAAATGACACAGGCGTAGCCAGGCTGGTCTCCGTAGAGCAACACCCATTCGCCCGCTCTACTCGCCCCCTCGGCTGCATACGAAATGAGCCTCATGGACGAGTTCGATATCGACGACAAGGTCGCCAACTGAGAGCTAACTGTCTGGGCTAACTGCTCAGGCAGGTTACCAGAGAGGGTACCTGAGAGTTCCTTGATCAGATCCCTCTGAAGTCTAGTGAAGTGCGTGAGGTAGTTCAGAGACCTTAATGTAAAGGCCGCTGAAGAGAGGGTGCGCTTCCCGTACAGGTCCATGCTCCTAGACTCCTTATTAGGGGGATGGATGGATGTCGAAGCCTCTGCCACATCTTGCTGGGTAGCAGATGCCACCACCATAGCATCTACAGCCACACCCTTGGTGAGAAATTCCTTTTCCGGGGGCGCTGACAAAAATTTGTTGGGGCGAGCAGGCACCGGTTCCACAGAATCTGGATGTTCCCACGCCCTTCGAGAGACCAAATCCAGGAGCTCATCGAAGGGCGGAGACACCCAGGAGGCGGAGGGCTGAGCCCCGAAGGCCTTGAGGAACACCGACTCGTCAGAGGAAGGGGATTTGGTCTGCCAGCCGCCTCGTTGCTTGAGGACTTCCAGGATGTCAGCAAAGGAGACATCATCAGAGGACGACTTGGGGGACCCTTCCGCATCATCAAGATCGGTGTCGGAGGTGATAGACTCGTCAGGGGAGTCGACGTGCTTCCTCTTGCACTGTTTTTTTCTTGGGGGTTCCTCTGAAGACTCTTCAGAGGGACCTCCAGGAAGAGGGGGACCCCCAATGGGGGTGACCTCAGGCCCCAGGGCTCCGCTGTCTTGAGACAGGGGGACTACAAAGGACCCAGTCTCCATGCCTAGGGAAGGTGCCGGGGAGACGGTGGAGGTAGCCAAAGAAGATTTGGCCAAAGCACTCCTCATGGCTCTAAAGGCCGGACCCCCAGACTCCTGGGAAGGTCCGACCCCCAAAGCCACAACAGCAGACGGCACTCCTGCAGCTGACGCACCGAGAGGCTCGGAACCGAAAACATCGGTCCCGAAGCGCCACCCTTGGGGCCGACCGAAGAGGTCCGTGTACCGAACTCCGACCCAAAGGCCGGAGTAGGAGTAAGGGTCAGAGCCGACCCGGACACCTCCATCGGCTCCACCAGCACCGACTCCAACGGTGCCGAGGCTGTTGGAGGAGGAACCAAGGCTAAAGGGTGGACCATCGGCTCCGAAGCCGACTGGGCTGGAGCTGAAACTAACTTTTTGAAGACTGGAGACTGAAACAGCCTTTGGAGCACCCTGTCGATGTCCGAATCTGACATCTTGGAGGATCGAGAGGAGATCGAACGCGTCCGACTAGACTTCTCCGCCGGTTCCGAAGGACTAGGGGACCGGCTCCTAATTGTCTCGATCAAAATCGGTGCCGAAGGAGACTCCATTGTAATTTCCCTCGGTGCCGAAGAGGACTTCGGCGCCGAAGGGGAAGAGTCTGAGCAGACAACCCTCATCGGCTCCGAAATCAGCAGAGCCGATGAAGGTGATCTGCCTCTCGAAGCTCCAGCCATCGGCTCCAAAGCCAGAGGAGTAGAGGCTGGAGGCATCGAGGCAGACCGTTCCGCCCTCGGCTCCGAAGTCTGTGGAGCCGATGGAGAAGCCTGCCTAGATTTCTTAGTGGTCAGTTCCGACAGGCTGGTAGGAGCAGACTATTTCTTTTTCTTAGAGGAAGAAGAAGAGGAAGATAAGGCCTCTTCAAAAGAAGGCTTAAGTCCTTTTAAGATCAATTTGTTTTTCCTCTCTTGGAGGACTCGAGAGGAAGAAGTGTGACACACACTACAAGACTCCTGAAGGTGTTTGGGTCCTAAACAGTACACGCAAAGGGAGTGACCATCTGTTATAGACATTTTGCAATTGCATCTAGTGCATTTTTTAAATCCAGAGGGTCTGTGTTCTTTTGAAAATGCCAAACAGTTAGAAAAAACACAATAATCAGAACAAACACTTGAACAGTAAAAAAAAGTTAACCAAAGGGTATTGGTCACACAACAGGAGGGCCAAGAACCCTCTAACTAAAAATGGGAACTTGATCACCTCACAAACACTACACAAAAAAGGCTACTCACGCACGAGGGGAAGGCCCCTCTAACTTAAACAGAAACCTTTCCCTGAACAAACAATATTTTACCACAAAAAAGTTCAAAAAACTCACTCATACACAACGATAGCTGTTAAAACAGCTTTTTGGTTAAGTTTAAGAAATTCCTGACAGGAAAAACCTAATAAAGAAAGCACTTAGCTCAGCCAAGCTCGAGACCACGTCCTTGCTTTGTAAGCGGCAAACGAGATCTGGGGAATTAGTGGTGGTGCATCCTGGGATATAGAATGGCTCAGCCAATTAGAGACTTCGCTCTATTGCATAGCGTGCCGAGTCGGAGCAGAGGATCGGCTCCGAACCCATCAGTACAGAATGTAGGCGAGATAGGATCACATAACATCTAGATGTTTGATACGGGCAGACTAATCAAGAAAAGGTGTTTTTTTCGTCTCTACAACTAAGTCGGTTTATCTAGGAAACCCTACTTGGGAATCCTCTTGCTCCTAAGCAGGCTGTCTAGGCTGCCTACGGACAAAATATTTAGATGGATAGTCCCCCCCCGAACTTGGGTACAGGGAAACAGATTTGTTTCAGATCTTACATAGACAGTTTTTAAACAATTATGCAGCAGCACTGCCAAAAGACTGGTTGTCTAAGGGGGGGATCAAAGTTTAGCCTTATGCCCTTGGACAAAGCTTGAAAGCGCAATCAAGAGTATTGCCTCACAACAGAGTCAGATGCAGCTGCTCTACGAGAGGCATCAGCAGCATCACAGCTCCATGTAATGGAAAGGTGATGACTCAGAAGAGAATGTGCAGAAATCTTACTGTCTGAATCAGGAATTTCAGACCCCCCCCCCCCCAAAAGCTGGCAGAAAAGAGCCAGGACATACCTAGTCATCTCGGTCTAATAGATTAATGGCTCTAAAGCCCAAAGTAGATCAAGAATACACTTCTCCCATTCCTTTCCATATGGCTGTTCTTATAAGTTCATAGGTTGGTTCTAGGCTATCTGCCCGAGGGCATTTATAAGCTTACCCAGAGTGTGTCAGCTTTCACCGCCCCACTGATTAACTGAGCCTCCGTCAAGAACAGCCAATGACATGATCTCAGGGGTGTATGTTCCGTTACCCATCCACTTTGTCAAGGTTTCTCTTGAAGAGCATTAGTGAGGGGCTGTGCCTAATGTAGTTAGGAATTTTGTTCCTAAGCATGGGGAGTCTCTGTGACAGGAATCTATCCCTCCAGCATGTTCTATTTATTGTGGTGGCGAGGTATAGCTCACTAGAGCAAGTGGCTCACAGTGACTTGGATTTCTTTAGGTGGAGCATGTCCATCAGTTCTGAGTTGGACATGGCTTTGTAAAGTCAGGCAGAGATCACCTCTGAGTAAGCGATATGCCACTGAGTACAGCCGGAGGTTTTCCAGTCAGGCTGCATGGGACAAATGTTTGAGACCAGTAATCCTCTTGGTGAGGTACTTTTGTGGTCTTTCCAGCTGTTGGAAGTGTCTTGTGAGGTACATCCCAAATGGGGCATTGTACTCTACGATGGGTCTGATGAGTGACGAGTAGAGGGGCACTATAACCTCTATTTCTAGATGCGAAAACTTAAGTAATTAGATGGGCTACATAGAAGGATTTCTTAACTACTTTGGCAATATGATTGTCAAAAGAGAGATTATTATCTACCTGGGTCCCCAGATCTCTTACCTCTTCTGTATTAAGGGGGCTGCCACGTATGTGGTAATTCATGGGTGCTTTGTTTTTCTCAAACGGGATGACTATGCATTTGTTGGCATTTAGCTCGAGACCATGACTTTAACACCAGGTGTCCGTCTCAGTAAGGCCCTTTTGGAGAATGTCCGTGTCAGCCAGAGAGTCAATTATGGCTCCCAGTTTGCAGTCATCGGCGAACTTGGTTAGCCATAGTCTTCCTGTGTTTGCCTGTATTTCTGAGAAGTATATGCCGAACAGTAGGGGTCCCAGGACCGAGCCTTGTGAGACACCACTTGTGACTGGTTTAGAGCAAGACCTGGAGCCCAGTATTCTTACCATGTGAGTTCTGTCTGTAAGCCAGTTGGCAACCCATCTCGTTAAACAGGGGTTTATGTTCAGGCTGGTGAGTTTTTTTATACTTCCCGAGTGGGGAATGGTGTCAAAAGCCTTGGCGAGGTCAAGATAGGCTGTGTGAACCCACCTTCCCCTTCCCTATGGCCTTGGTGACTGTCTCGAAGAAGTCAACCAGGTTTAGTAGGCATGATCTGTCCTTGAAGAATTGGGTCAGGTCAAGTGTTTGGAGCTTCACAATGTCTTTGTTAATGAGTTCCATGACGATGCACTCCATAGCCTTGCAGACAAGGCTAGTCAGGCTTATGGGGCGATAGTTACCAGGGTCAGTTGAGAACCGTCCTTTGTGGAGCGGAATAACCGTTGCTGTGCGCCATTCTATGCACACGTAGCTTGTGGAGAGGCTGAGGTTGAACAGTGTGTTGAGGTGGGTGGTTAGTTTGTTCTGTAGTTTGTGCAAGACGCAGCCTGGGACACCATCTGGCCCCACTGATGCTGTGCTTTTGGCTTTTGAAAGGGTGATTTTCACCTGTGCGTCTGTGAATTCCGGGACACTACACTTTTCCAGTATTGTTGTGGGCCCATTTGGGGGTGAAGTTTGCACTGAATCCATCTGCCAGGATGTTGGCAATATCAGTAGGTTCAGTAGATTTTGTGCTATTTTGCACTAGCTCAGAGCATATCTGGAAGTTGCCACTGATTCCTGACATAGCTAAAGTCGTCTTTGTGGTTCTCTTTCAAATCCTTGGCTATTTTTCCTTCGAAGTTAGCCTTGGACGATTTTATGAGGGACCTTAGTTTCTTACTGATACTGATCAGGGATGTCTTTCCTTCTTGGGATTTGCTATTTTTCTGAACTAGTTTCCTCCTTCTGTTGTATAGCTTGTTTATGGCAGGGGTCCACCAGACTGGTTTCCTTCTCTTAGGTGAGTGAGTCTTGGTTTTACTAGGGATGGCATGACCCATGCATCCTTCAAGGTGCTCAGAGTGCATTTGTAAAGGTTCCTGCATCTTGGACACTGCTATCCTTTAGCATGGGGGCTGTGAAACTTACCACCTCTGTCTTAAGTAAGGTGAAGTTTGCTATAGAAAAGTTTTTCACTGTAGTTTCCTTGGTTGGGGGTGGTGGTGTGGTGTGGACAACCAGAGTGATTAGTTTATGGTCTGATCTAACAAGTGACTGGCTGACCTCCGGTGCAGAACACTTGTCACCCATGTTGGTGATGACCAGGTCCAATATGTTTTCACCTCCGGTAGGGGAGTTTACCAGCTGATCCAAGGCATTTGAGTTGATAAATTCCAGGAAGCGCTGGACCTGGGAGCTTGTACTTGAGTCCTTTTCCCAGTTAACAGTAGGGTAATTGAAATCGCCCAATATCAGGATGTTCGGTAGGACCTTCATATTTTCCAGTGTCTCCAGAAAGGTGGAGTGGTGGTCCTGGGTCATGGAGGGTTATCTGTAGCAGGCCACAATTTGCATTGCAGATTTGCCCGATGTTAGTTCCACATGGATAATCTCAGAGGTATCGTGCTGCGCCACTACCCTGGAGGTGTAGGTATCCTTGATGAATATGGATACATCCCCTCCTTTTGTGTTTCGGTCCATGTTCTGCGGCCGAAATGTATGGTATGAGTTGTAGCCCGGTAGTGTTGAGGTGCTCTGTGGAGCCTTGCACCAGGTTTCAGGTTACTGCACAGATGTCGACGTTCTCCATACTGAGGAGTGCTTCGAACACTCGCATTTTGAGATTTAAACTCCTGGTGTTCAGCAGCATAACCCTCATTTTTTTCTGTTTACGGAGGTGGGTTTGACTTTTGAGCCTTGCCTAAAAAAGGCACTATGGGGGCAGCAAGACCCTTGGACAGTATTCAGAAGCCTAGGGGTGAAAGGTGCAAGCAGTCTCTTGCGAAGCAACAAGGCTTGCAGAGCATGTCGTCCCAGGCTGACAGACACTGGATCCCCTCTGAATGACACCAGAAGTTTAGCCAATTGTTGAAATTGATCATTTTTCTTTATACTGCGGTATCATTCTTGGTGAGAGCAGGATGCTCCTCAGGGTGAGGGTCATACCCACCTGGGCTACATGATCAGACAAGCTCTTCCATGCCTCTTCATGTAGTCCAGGGAGGTGCATCTCACGTCATTCACACCAACATGAACAATGAGAGAGTCATATTTGTACTTGTTCTGGAGTGACCTCAGTGCTTGTGTTATGTGGTGGATTCAGGCTCCCGAAAGGCAGCTAACAGTAACCTTCTCCTTGTCCAGCCTAGTGAGTGGGAACGTCAGTGTGCCTGACTACAGTCTCGCCTATTTATTAGTGGGTTAGGTATGTTATTTCGCCTTAAAAGCTGTGATTGAGCTGTACACTGATTTTGTGTTTTATGTGCTGATTTGTGATGGGAGGAGCAGGTTTTTTGGGTGTCTGATTTGTGACGGGAGGTGCAGGTTTTTTGGGCGTCTGCTTTGGAGGTCTCTGATGCTTTTGCAGGTTTTTATTTAGAGCCTCCGGGTATGATTTTGTGTATTTTTTGCCAGTGCTGCTTTAGTATGTATCTGAGGCTGGAGGTGTGGTGCAAGTGTTAACCTTCTCCTCATGACTGCCTGTTCCAGTCCTGGGTGGAGAGAGCTTAGCCTCCAATTTAGCTATATAATTGCATCTCACACATATGTTAATGTTTTGTGGTAGAAGGAGAGGGTTGTCTGTGTACGAGGCAGTTGTAACATTGCCTCAAAATACCCAGGTTCACCAGTTGGACTGGAGAGTATACCTGAAATTGCCCTTTGGTTATGCCTGAATAATAGGGTGAGCTGCTTAATCGCTTGGTTGGTGAGGGGTGAATAATGAGCCTTGCCCTGCTGGGCAATAAAGTGTTGGGGTATATTACTGCTTGCTATTAGGTCTGAGCAAGTGCTGGACTGAAGGATGCTTTTTAAGTGCTTAGGTTGATAATTTAGCCCTAGCTAACTGGCGCTGCCCGGACGTGCAAAACCGTGCAAACACAATTTTTACAGCAGGGAAATGAAAGACAGAAATTAGCCCAAAATGGCCTACAAACTACTAACTTCTGGGCTGGAGCCACTCCTCCAGGGACAGATGGTTGCTCAAAGCTCCCTCTCTCACAGGTGAGCAGAGAAACCTCCTATCCAAGTAAGGTATGGGCAACTCAGAAACTTGTAACACAGCCCTGAATTCAGCACTAGCCTGAACACTGGATTATACTAGCTTAGGTAGGAAACAAGGAAACATTGTTTTGAAAAGATAAGGCAAATACAGTAAAAAAAATGCAATTAAAACAGCTTTAGACTACAAGCAATCAGAAAAGGCTTTTAAACAAATTACCCAATTAACCAGTACAAAAAAAATCTCAAAACTAAGCCCTTTTCCTGTAGTCTTCAATCAGACAAGTTCTACCTGCACACTCCCGCCACTGGGTTGCAGGGGAACCTTCTCCAAAAAAGAAGGCCTGGATTACTGCTCAAGTTATACAAACAAAGCTAGATTCAGCAGGCCTGGATCTAGTCTATGCTACAGCAAACAAGGCACACCAATTTCAGTAAGAAATAGTTCAAATGTGCAGGCACTATAAGCCTTTAACCAGAAATTCCCAGCTCAGAATGGCAGAGTCCAGCCTCTCCTTCCACAAGAGTGCACACCACAAACCTTCTTAATGTAAAACTGGTCTGAAGCCCAAGTGCTTAAACCAAAAGGCTTAGAATGATAGTTATACCAAGCTGTAATAAATACAATTGAGTACTTTTAAGATGACGCAAAAGCAAAATAAAGTAGGAAAAAACAAAAATACAGTAAAAGCAGATGACTAAAGTGCTTTTTTTTTCTTGTCGGACAGTAACAGCTTGGAAGAGGCTAGCAGTTTGGATGGCTTATCTATGGACATGGAAGCAGCAGGATCAGATGAAAGACTTTTATATCAATACTTATGATCCTCTGGGATGTTATATAATCTATCTAGTTTTTTAAAGGCCAGAGATTTTTTAATCAGGAGCCTGATAAGCTCCTGTAAAGGTACCTAAAAGGGCAGCCAAAACCGAATAGATTGTAGAAAGTCTGGGCGAGTTCATAAAATCTCCACTGAACAACATAAACCTAAGAACAGTCCCACTTAAAGTGCTCCAAAACCGGGGAATGGGGATTTACC